>NC_074675.1:27641499-27941499 GCF_029448725.1 Salvelinus fontinalis | reverse complement strand
TATGCAGTAAGCACAATATAATTCACATTGATTCCTATGTCACAGGCATAGCAGGTATTGTTGTGGTAGTGTCTAACATTACCTCATTAGAATAGCAGGTATTTCCATGGTAGTGTTATTAAAGTGACCTCGTCAGCGTCCGCGTCACGTCTCTCCTCCTCCTTCACTATTAGCAAGCGTGCTAAAGGTCATTCACCTATTAAATTCAGCCTAAGCGCATGGCACACCATGGCAATTCCACCACGCTTTCTGAATAACCTAAGGGCTCAATCATGCAATAATCACTTTCCGTTCCTTCAACCAATGGGCATAAATCTAGGGGAGTATGTATATGTCAACTCACCCCTTGTGTCTCTCACTTGCTGTTTTGCAACAGTCTTCAATGACCTTTCACCTCCCAACCACCACCACCAACAAAAGCCTCGGATCACCACTCTTCCAGCCTGTCGTCAGCATCTGGCTCAGAGGAGCATTCCTCTGAGACGAGGCCTACCCCAAAAATGTTTAAAACATTTTATACCTCCTTTTTCTCCCCAATTTCGTGATATCCAATTATGATCTTGTCTCATCGCTGCAACTCCCCAACGGGCTCAGGATAGAGGCGAAGGTTGAGTCATGTGTCTTCCGAAATATGACCCGCCTAACCGCTCTTCTTAACATCCGCCCTCTTCACCCGGAAGCCAGCTGCACCAATGTGTCGGAGGAAACACCGTCCAACTGAAGACTGAAGTCAGACTGCAGGCGCTCGGCTCGCCACAAGGAGTCGCTAAAGCACAATGAGCCAAGTAAAGCCCCCCCCCCATGGCCAAACCCTCCCCTAACCCGGACGATGCTGGGACAATTGTGTGCCGCCCTCTAGGTCTCCCGGTCACGGCTGGTGGTGACACAGCCTGGGATCGAATCAGGGTCTGTAGTGACGCCTCAAGCAATGTGATGCAGACTGCTGCACTACTCGGGAGGCCTGTACCCCAAACTATTTCATAAAATTCCATGTTGTCTCTGTTGTCATTCACTTAAGCATGTACTCAATCGAATTGTATTTGGAAAATAAAGATAGATGGTTTTAAAAAGGTAGTGGAAATATTTCATTCAGCACTGAAATTTAGAGAATTTGGCAGTACGTCCAACCGGCCTTAACTTACCCTGTCCTGCGGCTGAACTTATCCCATACCCGGAGTGTGATGTACCAAGAGATCACTTTTTCTGGGCAAGCTATGTTTTCAAAACTGTTATGGTTACATGAAGTCTGATTCTTTCCAGGGATGCACAACATCCTGAAATACACTACACAGTATATACAGTAGTATGTGGACGCCCCAAATTAGTGGATTCTTGTTTTTTTTATCCACACCCGTTGCTGACAGGTGTATAAAATCAAGCACACAGCCAGGCAATCTTCATAGACAAACACTGGCAGTAGAGTGGTTGGAGTGGTGTAAAGCTTGCCGCCATTGGACTCTGGAGCAGTGGAAACGCCTTCTCTGGAGTGGTGAATCATGCTTCACCATCTGGCAGTATGACGGACTGATCTGGGTTTGGCGGATGCCAGAAGAATACTACCTGCCCAAATTCACAGTGCCAATTGTAAAGTTTGGTGGAGGAGGAATAATGGTCTGGGGCTGTTTTTGTGTCACCCATTGAGAATGGAGGCCATGGAAGAACCGGGACATTTTCTTTTTCCAGGAATTGTGTACAGATCCTTGCGACATGGGGCTGTGCATTATCGTGCTGAGGTGATGGCGGCGGGTAAATGGAACAACAATGGTCCTCAGGATCTCGTCACGGTATCTCTGGGCATTCAAATTGCCATTGATAAATGCAATACACCCTTTGCCAGTACACGACACACTGATGTCACGCAACTCTTAGCGGCAGTAAGAAAGTCATCGCCATCTGCGCCCATTTTGGGTTTCTCATACGCTTACAATTATGTTTTGATTCTTGCTTGAAAAGTCGCTAAGATTTTATTTGGTTGTGATATTTGCTAAATAACTATTTTGGATGCAGCAGTTGTTAGCTAGAATGCTAATGCACATTGACATAGGCTGTGGCAAAAGCTAGCCAAAGAGCCATTTTACTGATTGATGTCGAAGTGTTTTTATAGTATAGGGCAGTTGATTTGCGATGATGACACAAACATTATATTTAGGAGGACATTCATACAAGCCTTAAAATCGAATATATATTCCAAAACTAGTGTGAAATGTACTCGTAAGTAACATGCAAATAGAGATTTTTTTGTTGTTGGTGTTCTACAAGAACTCCCCTTTGTTCTGCCACCAACTCGCACGCATCGCCCTCATGCGGCAATGTTCGCAAACAGAGAAAGGGCTCATTGTCCGTAGCTTATGCCTGCCTATACCATAACCCCACCACCACCATGGAGCACTCTGTTCACAATGCTGACATCAGCAAACACCTCGTCCACCTGACGCCATACACGCTGTCTGCCATCTGCCCGGTACCGTTGGAACTGGGGTTCATCCTTGAAGAACACACTTCTCCAGCATGCCAGTGGCCATCGGAAGTGAGCATTTGCCCACTGAAGTCAGTTACGAAGCCGAACTTCAGTCAGGTCAAGACCCTGGTGAGGACGGCGAGCAAGCAGATGAGCTACCCTGAGACGGTTTCTGACAGTTTGTGCAAACCCGCGGTTTCATCAGCTGTCCTCATGGCTGGACCCGCAGGTGAAGAAGCCGGATGTGGAGGTCTTGGGCTGGTGTGGTTACACGTGGTCTGTGCTTGTGAGGCCGGTTGGACGTACTGCCAATTTCTCTAAAACGACGTTGCTTATGGTAGAGAAATTAACATTACATTCTCTGGCAACTGCTCTGGTGGACTTTCCTGCAGTCAGCATGCCAATTGCCTGCTCCCTCAAAATGTAGACATCTGTGGCATTGTGCACATTTTAGATTGGCCTTTTATTGTCCCCAGAACAAGGTGCAACTGTATAATGATCATACTGTTTAATCAGCTTCTTGATATGCCACACCTGTCAGCCGGATCGTTTAGCTTGGCAAAGGAGATATGCTCACTAACACGGATGTCAACAAATGTGCACACAACATTTTGGAGAAATACGCTTTTTGTGCGTATGGAAAATTTCAGGGATCATTTTATTTCAACTCATGGAACACGATACCAACACTTTTCATGTTGTGTTTATATTTTTTGTTCTGTGTGCATTTTGTAGCTAATTGTGTCCTCTCTATTGTTGCATTTAGCCTCAGTTGTGGATTTGTACCCTTTTCTGGACAGTGTGCAGGTCTGCATCTCTCAAATAAACTTCACAAAATGTTCATGATATCGGGTCAAACTACACATTGTGATGTTTTTATGCTTGTGTAACTTGTGTAACTTGTGTGTCACTCCAGCACTTTTGTGACTCCTTCACAACAACAACAAAAAGTCGACAGAGAAATCATCAAAGCTCACACATCACATACATTTGTCCACAGTGACCCCCCTCCCCCTCTCCCCCCTATTTTCAATCTCATAATCCTTTCAGAAGGTAAATGAGTCTGGGTCCGTATAAAAGGGATTGTGAAGCCGGGAATACAAGTTTAAAATGACATATTGAGCTTCTTCCTGTGCTGGCATCAATGCAATACATTGAAAGCTCATCTTTTTAATGGGAAAAATGTCATGGCCATACAAACAAAATAAAAAGTCTCCTTGGACCCAGTGATCCCTGTTTTCACCAGACTAATTCCTCCAAACCAAGGACGATTCCTTGATAATTCTCTTTAGGTTTGTATGTTGTGTAAAGGCCTGTATACTGTATTTGTTAGACATTAAGTCAAATTATTTGCATAATCTTTTTTTCTTCATTGCTCTCCAATTAGTATGTTATTTTTCTTTGGGGCAGACTGCAATATCAGACACTACTGGATGATTGATTAGTAGGCAACATAACAAGAGAATCGAAAACACAGCGAAACAAATCTTAACTCTCTCTTCCACCTCTCTCTTTTAAAAAGGTGTTTTTGTAGAGAGTGGGTGTGGGTTCGAGTTGGCCTTGACTTTATGGTCTCCACCCTGGCAGTTACAGAGAGGAGCAGTGGGCTCCATGTCTCCACCTACCTCTGTGAGGTTCTCTCTCTCTCTCTCTCTCTCTCTCTCTCTCTCTCTCTCTCTCTCTCTCTCTCTCTCTCTCTCTCTCTCTCTCTCTCTCTCTCTCTCTCTCTCTCTCTCTCTCTCTCTCTCTCTCTCTCTCTCTCTCTCTCTCTCTCTCTCTCTCTCTCTCTCTCTCTCTCTCTCTATCCCACACACAATTCATCTTGTGGTTTCTAAACCTCTCGCTCACTCTCTTTTCTCACAGCATTTGTATGTTTCTATGTCCACCTCAGTGCGTAGTGGAAATTCATTTCCATAAAATCTCACAAGACTTCTCCACTACCCCATAAACGATGCTGAGCACATGAATTCAAATGATTTTAGGAGAGCTAAATTAAACCCAAGTTTACTTTACCAAGCTGAGTTAAACTGAAGTTTAAAACATCTGACAAATTATGGTCCAAACTCCCCCCCTCTTCCCGCTTTCCTCCCTCCTCCCGACCCTGTGGAGCCCACCGCTCCTCTCTGTAACTGCCAGGTCCCGCTTGCCTCCCTATTGTGGCGATGACAAAGGAGGCCGGTGCCCTCTCTCAGGCTATGTTACAGACGGCCGTATGAGGCGGACACTCTGGGCCGGCCCGGCGTTATCTGCTGTGACACTTCAGATTACCTCCACGGCTTCCCTATCTGATCTGCACATCCAATTCAATTAGTGCCAATTAGTTTGTCCCTGCTCTCCCCTCTCCCCTCTCTCCTCTCCCCTAGTCATCCACCCACCCAGCTTCTGATCCTGTACCATCGCCAGTAGCGAGTCGCTACCCCACCACTGACCATCACTGCCTGGACCAGAGAACAGTCCACACCAGTGCTCTCAGCAACGCTTGTGGAACCCCCTTTGTGGGCCCACCACACGCTCACCACCTCACCCCCCCACCCCCCCACCCCCACCAACCCCCTCGCTGGCTAACTCTGGGTCCAGGCACACCTGGCATTTGCAAATTGGGAGCCCTCAAAAAGCAGCGAGAGAAAGGCGGGATGGGGGGGAGGAGGAATAGGGGGAGGAAGAGGGGGAGGAAGGAGGGGTTTTGGTTGATGGGTCTTTCAGCATTCCGATGGAGCAAAAAGTTAATGATGGATCCTTTGTTAGAGTCCCCCAAAGAGAGAAAAGCTGGCCGGAGAAAATGCTACGGAAAATCATTGCTTATGCCAGTGAGCAGAGACAATAGGGAAGGGCACTATGTACACTCAGGCCCACCTTCCAGCATTAGGGAACATCCACAGGTTTAATTAAAGCTTATTTCCTGCAATTCTACACATTTTGTCATGGGGTGCAGAGACAATTTAGCAGCTTTAAAGCAATTTTTTTTTCAATTCCATACATTTGCCATGTCTAATGTGTATTCTTCTGATATTTGAGTGAGTCAAGTATTACAACACAATCTATGGGCTGAAAAACCTAGCTAAAAAAAACGTAAGCAGACATGGGCTAGTTGATATGGACATTTCTTACAAGTTACAAATAGCTCTCTAAGGTATGCAATGACTGACGTGACGAGAGGTAAATTATAAATGTTAAATGTCTACTACAGCAGCTGCAATGTAGACTATGCTTACCTGCCAGAATGATTTTTTTGCGTCAATCCAGTAGCCGACCCATTTCTTTCGCAAACTCCAACTCATGTGCTAAAAAAACAACAGTGCTAGGTACCTGCTCACTTGAATTAAAGGGTAACTACACTCACAAATAAAAGTGTGTCTTCGATTTTTTTCCCAGACCTCAAAAGTGGTTTCTTAATGTGGTTGAAGCACTGTTATGGAATTAGAACATAACATTTTGTTGTTTTTCTGATAAAAAGTTTGAAAACCTGAAAAAAAATTGAAAAATCGTAAACCTGTGACTTTTTGACATCTGTATCTGTTTCAATGGTAAACCTGCTATTCACATACTGCACAGTACAGCTTGGGTTGGTTGGCCTGAATGTGAAAGTGTAAACCATTGTTTCTCATAGAATTTTTTCACACAGGGCACCTTTCCTTCTTGTTCTCTCACCTCTCTCTCTCTCTCTCTCTCTCTCTCTCTCTCTCTCACACACACACACACACACACACACACACACACACACACACACACACACACACACACACACACACACACACACACACACACACACACACACACACACACACACACACACACACACACACACACACACACACACACACACACACACACACACACACAGCCTCTCTCTATCCCTCCCTCTCTCCCATCTCTCTCTATCCCCATCCCTCTCTTTCTCTCCCATCCCATCACATCGCTCTCCCCCATCACTTTCTATCCCTTCTCCTGGTATCTCTCTAATAATATACCCCCTCATACGCCCTTCTTCCTCATCAGGCTCTAATTTGGACGGACAGCTTCCCCCGTAATTGGTCATAACACCCAGATGGACCGGCCCTTAATTTGCTGTTCCCAATACAGCGATGGAGGAGGCCATGGAAGGGCACGGGGGTGAGGGGAAGCGGAGGAGGGAGCCAAAGTCTTGATTTGTTGGTTATAGATACAAGAGCAGTAAACACCCAAGGCTCTGCGCCCGACAGTTTGAACAGGCTTTTGTTCACACGTCTATTCAAAAGGGAATGAGGGCCCTCTCCTCCCTCCCTCCCTCCCTCCCACCTCCTTCTAACCCCCTTTCCCTCTCCCAATCTCTCTGTTTCTTTCACCAGGAAAAGAGAACTGGTGGGACAGAGAGGTGTGTGTGTTGATGTATTGAAGGTGGACCTGGAAATGAATATTGATGAATGATCTTTAATGATGTAGAACCAGAGTAGACTTATAAGGTGGGTGTTAATGTGAGTTTAGTTTAGTTTATTATTTTCCTCATTAGTACATGCAGCAGCTACTATTCTTGGGGTCCTTGGTGGTGCTGGATAAGGAGACACTGCTCCTGTGTGGTCATGGCTCTCTACAGAAGACTATAGGGCCAGGAGGTACAGGGGGTACATGGTGACAGCCAGCCAGGCAGAGGTGAGTACCCCCCGGCACTAATGAGGGCAACCCGCTGGCCACTGTGACCTCAGGGGTGTAGGGGTCAACAGGACCTGATGGAGTGGTCTGGTGGCAGCGCCGAATGCCAACAATTGTTGTGTTGCACCACTACACAATAGTATAGAGAGAGGGAGAGGGAGAGAAGACAGAGCCAGAGAGAGAGAGAGAAGACAGAGCCAGAGAGGGAGAGAAGACAGAGCCGGAGAGGTAGAGAAGACAGAGCCAGAGAGGGAGAGAAGACAGAGCCAGAGAGGGAGAGGGAGAGAAGACAGAGCCAGAGAGGGAGAGGGAGAGAAGACAGAGCCAGAGAGAGAGAGAAGACAGAGCCAGAGAGATAGAGAAGACAGAGCCAGAGAGGGAGAGAAGACAGAGCCAGAGAGATAGAGAAGACAGAGCCAGAGAGGGAGAGAAGACAGAGCCAGAGAGAGAGAGAAGACAGAGCCAGAGAGGGAGAGAAGACAGAGCCAGAAAGATAGAGAAGACAGAGCCAGAGAGGGAGAGAAGACAGAGATAAATAGGAAAAACAGAGAGAGAGAGAAAGAATGGGGAGCAGGTCTTTTCCCAAGCCTTGCAGCAGTAGTCCAATTAAAGGCGATTTCTCTCACTGCACATCTGAGGCCCTTGAAGCCGCGCGGTCAGTTGGTGCAGTTTGGGAAGAAGAGGAGGGAAAGAAGAGGAGGAGGAGAAGGGAGGGGATGTTGTCAGCATGTTGAATGCAGGGCCAGTGGAGGGGTTGGTGGGGTGTGTGTGTGTGTGTGTGTGTGTGTGTGTGTGTGTGTGTGTGTGTGTGTGTGTGTGTGTGTGTGTGTGTGTGTGTGCGTGTGTGCGTGCGTGCGTGCGTGCGTGCGTGCGTGCGTGCGTGCGTGCATGTGTGTTTTTTTGTGTGTGTGTGTGTGCATGTGTGTGCACGTGTGTGTATGCTTGTGTGTGTGTACGCTTGTATATGTAAATGTGTTTGCATGTGTAATCCTGTATGTGTGTGTGTGCATATGTGCGTGTACACCTGTGTATGTGTGTGAATTTCCGTGTGTATACTCGTATGTGTGTGTGTGTGAAGGGGATGTGTGCATACACAGTGGGACAGTCGCAGCTCTGTGGAACATGACTGGGGCACGCAGATGTGTGAGTCTCTCTGGACTAAGCCTTGCCAAGGCCTACTGTGAGGGGTCACGACCTTTACAGAATCAGTGCTCCTGCATGTCAGAACTAATAAAGGTCAAGGTTCCACCAACACCAGCTGCATGGAGGGAGAGAGGGAGAGGTAGAGAGGGAGGGAGAAAGAGAGGGGGGGAATAGAGATAGTGAGAGATGGAGGGAGAGAGAGGGAAGGGGAGAGGAAGGGAGCGAGGGAGGAAGAGAGAGAGATAGAGAGTGTGAGAGATTCGGCGAGGGTGAGAGAGAGAGTTTGATAGTAGGAGAAAGAGAGAGAGAGGGGGGAGAAAGGGAGAAAAAAAGAGGGGGGAGAGATGGAGAGAGGGAAGACAGAGAGGGAGAAGGTGGGTTCACACACTGAAGCCCCCACAGCTGTCTAGTCCAGGACAGGGGAAGTGAAGAGTAGAGAGGGGCTTGGAGATCTCCTCTCGGCAGCTCAGACTACAGAGAGTCTTAAGTGGGGGAGCTTCGAGCCACAGGGCTTAACACAGGTGCTAGTGCAGCAGAGCACACAGGGGGTGAGTAGAGTATAGTCTTTAGAGCTCTGTCATTATTACCGCCACCTCTCTGGTTGATTCTCATTGTCTTTGTCGACGTGTGATTGTGTGTGATTAACGAGCGTGGTGGATGGGAGTGGGAGGGAAGGGAAAGAACTGTTCGATGTGTGAGGAATCAGTGGAACTGATTGGTAGATTTAGGTGAAACGTCTGTGATATCAATGGATGGGAATTGATCTAGTGATGTGATAGACAGTGAAGCAAGTGGGAAATTGGGTATTACGTCATCGCTAGCTAACGTTTGGTTCACTTGTGGTTTGTTAATTAACAAATAACAGATAGAGGCAGAGGGACAGACAGGGCAGGAGAAGGTGAAATGAGAGAGAGGGCAGGAGAAGGTGAAATGAGAGAGAGGGCAGGAGAAGGTGAAAGGGGAGAGAAAGGGCAGGAGAAGGTGAAAGGAGAGAGAGGGGGCAGGAGAAGGTGAAAGGAGAGAGAGAGGGCAGGAGAAGTTGAAAGGAGAGAGGGTAGGAGAAGGTGAAAGGAGAGAGATAGGGCAGGAGAAGGTGAAAGGAGAGAGAGGGCAGGAGAAGGTGAAAGGAGAGAGAGAGAGTGCAGGGGAGGGTGAAGGTTAGAGAGAGAGTGTGTAATCCAGCTTTACTGAGACATGCCGTGAATTTGATTAAGATCTCAGGCTGTTTTAGGTTATTTCTTCACATTATAAGTGCATCAATGCACACACGGCAGAAGGCTATAAGTGTGAATGTTCCAAAACTCAATCAATTATCTGGAAAACACTGTTCTCAAAAGTGACCGCAAATGGAATTATACATATAATGCTTTAATATAAAGCAGATTTTTTTATTGGTGAAAATGATCTTCCCCAAACTTGAAACTCACACGCCACCTATGTCTGCCAGTTAGGCTCTAAACCGGTTGTAAAGCGGATTAATGTGCTTAGTTTTAAGAAGTTATTTCGACCCTTTAGTTGTGATACGAACCTTATCAACACATATAGGCCTATGGGCTAGGCTACATGAGGTGTGCGACTATGTTTTGAAAAATGTTTTTTTTTTTTTTAAAGGTATCGCGCTGTTTCTTGCCTTACTGAACACGCTGGGCATCATTCACAAGTGATAATACATCATTCACAAGTGATAGGCTAATATTGTCAGCCATCAGACTATTCTTAATTGAATGTTGTCTTTACACATGCTAAATAATATATGTGTGTAATTAGTTTTGATTTAGTATGGACCTGGACCGTTATCATGCACCTGTCTCGGAACAGGGGCATGGGGAATAAAATACATGCCATCTATGTACTTAAATAGCGAACCAAGGACGCTTTTCCTGTGGTTCATTTTCATGCCAGCCTGGTAGGCTATACTCCTGTTATAAAGCAAACCAATGTGTTTGATATTAGGAAAGTTAATAAATGAATATAGTAGGTCTAGCCTATAGAAAGCTGATCAGATCCTCCTCTTTTTAGTAGAGGCCATCACTCTGTTTTCTCCCGCCATTGCATAGCCTATAGAAATGTTGCGCAACGTGAGCTCACGGGCTCTCATAAAGTGTTTGATTTGATTTTCGAAAACATTTGCATTGATGTCAGAGTGATTAGAGGGACAATAGAGTGCTGAGTACCAGGCAGTTAGCAAGTTTGGTAGGCTGCTAACGACCATCAGCAGCATCAGAGCTTGGAGAACCCTAGTTACCGTGTCCACGTGACCGTGTAATTTGACTGCGGGTCATGATACGGTCACCGTAACAGCCCTAATCTCAGCTCCATGGCAATGTAAACTTTTGAGCAAGTCACCCATAAATCATCCTCCTATGTGCGTGCGTGCGTGCTTGCGTGCGTGCTTGTGTGTGTGTGTGTCCAGTCATGGTAGCACTTCATTTTACAGAAATGACCTAGTACTTACTTGGAAACTGCATAGTAACATGGTAATTACAAAGGAATAACCTATTCATTACTTAACTGTGTCTTTGGGACTTGTTGCAACAAGCACCATTTGGCACTATTTGGTTTCAGGTAGTTACAGTTAATTGTGTTCAATTAATTGGAGTAAGTAACAGAAAGTACTCATTGATACCTTATAATTTACCAGGTAAACACCAATTAATTAGTTCACCGTAAAATAAACTACTAGCCCAGATATATTAGCCAACCAGTCTCCTTCAACTCCGTCCCAGTCTGTTTCTCTGTCGACTGTTGTGCCAGGGATGTCTGGTTGGCGGTCGCTGACTGTGCCACTTTGTGCCTGCCCAGATGCCAGCTTCCTCTGCCACCATTCTGGCTCTACTCTGAGACAGTGATCAGCCATTACGGGTATGAGACGGTGATCTGCTGTCTGTGCCACTGTGTGCCAGTCGGCCCCAGCAGACAGACAGTTTCCTCTGTAAACTCATGATCCTGAGACGGTGGTGATGAAGATGGTGTACCACGGTGTGTGATGCCACCAAGTCTAGGTCAATAAGACGCTCACTGGCTGACTGACATTGTTTGTCCGTCTGCCGATTCGAATGGCGTTTTCTAGACTAGAGATGACCTCTTTGTGCTGTTATGACGTTTTTTCAACGTGCACGCACAGCAGCATAATTTCCCTTCTCATTCTCAATTCACAAAGCACACATGCGTGCACCCACCCACGCACACGCACACACACACACACACACACACACAAACACTTCAGATCATTGATGTTCGTCAGCTTTTCAGTTACCTGAAATATTCGCTCAAATAAATCGAAATGAATTGCATTTAATTGCTACATTTGTTAATAGTTTGGTCGAGATAAATAAAAGACTATCAAAGCAACATTAAAATATGAATTAAGTTCCAAATCATTCTGAGTAATTGAACTCAACATTGAATACATTTGTATTTGAATGAGTATAATATTAAATCAAATCAAATGTATTCATCACATACACAGTTTACAGCAGGTGTAAAAGGTTCAGCAAAATGTTCATGTGCTAGCGCCCTCAACAATGCATTAATAATAAAAAAAACAATGAAAAGAGTCAAGTCAAAAACAACAAGTAGTAGAAGCAATGTACACATATAAAGTGGGTAGTGGAATCAATAGTATATATTAGAACAGCAGTGTTGACTGTGAGTGTGTGTGCCATTTGTCACCTCTGAGTGCTCTTGTGTGTGTGTGTTTATGCATGTTTGTGTGTGTGTTTGTGTGTAAATTTGTGTGTAAGGGTTGGATGTGTGGGTAGTCAGTGTAGATACTTTCTAAGGTGCGTATAGTCCCTCCGATGAAAATAGTCTCTCAGGTGCAGTGATAATTCAATTGTAAAGTAATAGAATTGAACACAAGGCCAAATTTGAGGGGGACACTGATGGTCAAATGCATATATTAAAATATATTTCCATGAATTCAACATAATTAATATAGTTAATTAAATGTGTGCAACAAACAACAGCTTATATATTTATTTCTAGGTCTGTGGCCTCTCAGTTTCAATGTTGGCTTGCTGTTGGTTTGTTGGTCCGGGACTCTGCATGGAGAAATACAGAGAATGCAACTGGTGGCAGAACACAGAGTTACAGCGCCACCTACAGTCCTCCAAGCAGTAGAACCTCTCTCTCTCTCTACTCTAGTCTAGTAGTAGACAGTGAACAGTGAATACACAGTAACATGTCAGTCAGCAGACATGTTGCCAGTTCTGGCCTAGTTCTTGAATTCCATTCTCTTCAGATTGTTTATTTCTTATTTATTTTCTTGTATGTATGAATGTATGTACAGTGAGCTCCAAAAGTATTGGGACAGTGACACATTTGTTGTTGTTTTGTCTCTGTATTCCAGCAGTTTGGATTTGAAATTATACAGAGTAAGTTACAGACGCACAAATATACCCCCCCCCCCCCCCCCATAAAATGCTAACCTCCCCTGCTATTGTAATGATGAGAGGTTAGCATGTCTTGGGGGCATGATATTTGTGCATCTGTAACTTTCTCACTTATCACTATTCAGGATTCATTCAGGACTAGCCATAATCATGGTAGCATTCACATTAATGTTGAAGTGTTTAGAAACATATTCTATTCTCTATTCTCTATTCATATTCTATTCTGTATGGATGTCACGTTCGCTGGAATAAATATCGGACCAAGGCGCAGCGGATGTTGAGTTCCACATTATTTATTACAGTGAAAACTTAAAACAAAACAAATAAAGAAACAACGAACCGTGACTATAGCGGTGCTATGTGCACTAACTCAAAACAATATCCCATAAAACACAGGTGGAAAAAATGCATCTTAAATATGATCCCCAATTAGAGACAACGATAACCAGCTGCCTCTAATTGGGAACCATATCAAGCACACCAACCTAGAAATATGAAAACTAGAATACCCACATAGAAATATTAAACTAGAATACAACATAGACATCCATATATTAAATCACCCCCTAGTCACGCCCTGACCCACTATACCATAGAGAAACAATGGTTCTCTATGGTCAGAGCGTGACAATGGATGAAAATACAATCCAATTAAAGCTGGCAGTCTGCACTTTAAACTCACAGTCATTGAATCATTTCAAATACAAAGTTCTGGAGTACAGAGCCAAAACAACAACGAAATTGTCATTTTCCCAATACTTTTGGAGCTCGCTGTATGTGCATGAGACGTGCATGTATTAGAATGGCTCAATCTCATATCATGACTACATCAAATCATTTGGTCCTTACAGTATAGTAATCCAAATTGTATCAGAATGGTTTACAAAATGGTTGGAGGTCAAAATGTAAGTGATATGGCTCTCCATTCGGTTCCAATATATAAAGCATGTTTTTGTATGATTGGACAAAAAAAAATGCACAAACAGAAACAGAAAAATAGAGAGCCTCGCGGCATCGTTCTGGTTTGTTTTTGTTTTCACAGCACAGCGGAGTCACCGAGGGTTCACAAGTATCTGTGAGGCTGCTCTGTCACATTTCATTGTGTCTCTCTCGTCCTCTCTCTCTCTCTCTCTCTCTCCCTCTCTCTCTCTCCCTCTCTCTCTCGTCCTCTCTCTCTCTCTCTCTCTCTCTCTCTCTCCTCTCTCTCTCTCTCTCTCTCTCTCTCCTCTCTCTCTCTCTCTCTCTCTCTCTCTCTCTCTCTCTCTCTCTCTCTCTCTCTCTCTCTCTCTCTCTCTCTCTCTCTCTCTCTCTCTCTACTGTACTCCCCCAGTAACATCAGGCTTTCAATTCAATTCAAGGGGCTTTATTGGCATGGAAAACACATGTTTACATTGTCAAAGTAAGTGAAATGGATAAACAAAAACAAAAAAAACAAAAAAAGTAAATATTACACTTACAAGTTCCAAAATCATTATGTCTATATACAGTGTTGTAACGATATGCAAATAGTTTAAGTACAAAAGGGAAAATAAATAAACATAAATATGGGTTGAATTTACAATGGTTTTTGTTCTTCACTGGTTGCCCTTTTCTTGTGGCAACAGGTCACAAATCTTGCTGCTGTGAATGCACACTGATATTTCACCAAATAGATACCTCTCTCCTCGTCACTCAATGCCTAGGTTTACCTCCACTCTACTCACATCCTACCATACCCTTCTGTACACAATCCCCTGAATCTATTCCACCATGCCCAGAAATCTGCTCCTTTAATTCTCTGTTCCCAACGCACTAGACGACCAGTTCTTATAGCCTTTAGCCGTACCCTTATCCTACTCCTCCTCTGTTCCTCTGGTGATGTAGAGGTTAACCCAGGCCCTGTTTCCCCCAGTACTACACCCATTCCCCAGGCGCTCTCATTTGTTGACTTCTGTAACCGTTAAAGCCTTGGTTTCATGCATTTTAACATCAGAAGCCTCCTCCCTAAGTTTGTTTTCATAACTGCATTAGTACGCTCCGCCAACCCTGATGTCCTAGTCCTGTCTGAATCCTGGCTTAGGGAGGCCACCAAAAATTCTGAAATTTCCATCCCCAACTATAGCATTTTCCGTCAAGATAGAACTGCCAAAGGGGGCGGAGTTGCAATCTACTGCAGTGATAGCCTGCAGAGTTCTGTCATACTATCCAGGTCTGTGCCCAAACAGATTAAACTTTTAAAAATGCACCTTTCCAGAAATAAGTCTCTCACTGTTGCCGCTTGTTATAGACCCCCCTCAGCTCCCAGCTGTGCCCTGGACACCATATGTGAATTGATTGCCCCCCCATCTATCTTCAGAGTCTGTACTGTTAGGTGACCTAAACTGGGATATGCTTAACACCCCGGCCGTCCTACAATCTAAGCTAGATGCCCTCAATCTCACACAAATTATCAAGGAACCTACCAGGTACAACCCTAAATCTGTAAACATGGGCACCCTCATAGATATCATCCTGACCAACCTGCCCTCCAAATACACCTCTGCTGTCTTCAACCAGGATCTCAGCGATCACTGCCTCATTGCCTGCGTCCGTAATGGGTCCGGGGTCAAACGACCACCCCTCATCACTGTCAAACACTCCCTAAAATACTTCAGCGAGCAGGCCTTTCTAATCAACCTGGCCCGGGTATCCTGGAAGGATATTGACCTCATCCCGTCAGTAGAAGATGCCTGGTTGTTCTTTAAAAGTGCTTTCTTCACCATCTTAAATAAGCATGCCCCTTTCAAAAAATGTAGATCTAAGAACAGATATAGCCCCTGGTTCACTCCTGACTTGACTGCCCTTGACCAGCACAAAAACATCCTGTGGCATACTGCATTAGCATCGAATAGCCCCTGCGATACACAGTAAGTCAGGTTAGCAAAGGCTAGCTTTTTCAAACAGAAATTTGCATCCTGTAGCACTAATTCCAAAAAGTTTAGGGACACTGTAAAGTCCATGGAGAATAAGAGCATCGCCTCCTAGCTGCCCACTGCACTGAGGCCAGGAAACACTGTCACCACCGATAAATCTACGATAATCTTAATTTCAATAAGCATTTTTCTACGGCTGGCCATGCTTTCCACCGGGCTACCCCTACCCCGGCCAACAGCTCTGCACCCCCCACAGCAACTTGCCCAAGCCCCCCCCCCCCCCACTTCTCCTTCACCCAAATCCAGATAGCTGATGTTCTGAAAGAGCTGCAAAATCTGGACCCTTACAAATCAGCTGGGCTAGACAATCTGGACCCTCTCTTTCTAAAATGATCCACCGCAATTGTTGCAACCCCTATTACTAGCCTGTTCAACCTCTCTTTCGTATCGTCTGAGATCCCTAAAGATTGGAAAGCTGCCGCGGTCATCCCCCTCTTCAAAGAGGGAGACACTCTAGACCCAAACTGTTACAGACCTATATCTATCCTGCCCTGCCTTTCTAAAGTCTTCGAAAGCCAAGTTAACAAACAGATCACCGACCATTTCAAATCCCACCGTACCTTCTCCGCTATGGAATCTGGTTTCCGAGCTAGTCATGGGTGCACCTCAGCCACGCTCGAGGTCCTAAATTATATCATAACCTTCATTGATAAAAGACAGTACTGTGCAGTCGTCTTCATCGACCTGGCCAAGGCTTTCGACTCTGTCAATCACCGCATTCTTATCGGCAGACTCAAGAGCTTTGGTTTCTCAAATGACTGCCTTGCCTGGTTCACCAACTATTTCTCATATAGAGTTCAGTGTGTCAAATCGGAGGGCCTGTTGTCCGGACCTCTGGCAGTCTCTATGGGGGAGCCACAGGGTTCAATTCTCGGGCCGACTCTTTTCTCTGTATATATCAATGATGTCGCTCTTGCTGCTGGTGATTCTCTGATTCACCTCTACACAGACGACACCATTCTGTATACTTCGGGCCCTTCTTTGGACACTGTGTTAACTTACCTCCAGACGAGCTGTCATGCCATACACAATGCCATACAACTCTCCTTCCGTGGCCTCCAAGTGCTCTTAAATGCAAGTAAAACTAAGTGCATGCTCTTCAACCATTCGCTGCCCGCAGCCTCCCGCCCGACTAGCATCACTACTCTGGCCGGTTGTATTGTGTTATTGACTGTACATTTGTTTATCCCATGTGTAACGCTGTGTTGTTGTTTGTGTCGCACTGCTTTGCTTTATCTTGGCTGGTCGCAGTTGTAAATGAGAACTTGTTCTCAACTGGCCTACCTGGCTAAATAAAGGTGAAATAAAAACATTAAAAAACTTGCACATCATCATCTACACATCTATCACTTGTGTTAATGCTAAATAGTAATTATTTCGCCACTATGGCCTATTTATTGCCTTTATACATTTGCACACACTGTATATTGATTTTTCTATTGTATAAAAGCTGTTATATCGTATCATCCTCCCATTCACTTCTTCTCATCCTCTTCTCTTCTCCGCCGTCCCTAAAACACTCACTCTTTCAACAAACCCTCCTTTCTCTTTGCAAACTTCCCCTCACAACTCTTCAGACCTCTCTCCTGCGCTATCTTTAGCTTTAACTGAGCCATCCCCTCCTCTCCTCCTCCAAGCCGCTCTCCCCCCTCCTCCTCCCCTTACCCCTGCCAGTTGTCTTGTGTCCTGTCTGCCCTGGGGGGTCGTGACCCCATTGACCTTTGGGTGACTTCTGCAGGGTAGATTCTCAGTCATCTGTAGCTGTGGTCCTGCCAAAATCTGGATAATCCTATCACACTGTCATCACTGTTGAGAGAGGCAGGGCGGATCAGGGCAAGGCATGGCAGGTGAAGTGTGTGTATTTGTGTGTGTCTGTGTGTGTGTTTGTGTGTTTATTCATGTCCACATGTATGTGTTAATGATTACTTGTCAACAGACAAATAATATAAATATAAAATATAAACTAGCTGACAGAAAGTGAGTGAGTGCTATGTATTACAGTGCATTCGGAAGTATTCAGACACCTTGACTTATTCAACATTTTGTTACGTTCAGACCTCCCTCATCAATCTTCCCCTCCCCCAAAAAGGAAATATCACATTTACATAAGTATTCAGACCCTTTACTCAGCTGAAGTACATTGGCAGCGCTTACAGCCTCGAGTCATCTTGGGTATGACGTGACAAGCCTCGCACGCCTGTATTTGGGGAGTTTTACCATTCTTTTCTGCAGATCCTCTCAAGCTCTGTCAGGTTGGACGTTGCTCCACAGCTATTTTCAGGTCTCTCCAGAGATGTTCGATTGGGTTCAAGTTCAGGCTCTGGCTGGGCCACTCAAGGACATTCAGAGACTTACTATGAAGCCACTTCTGCGTTGTCTTGGATGTGTGCTTAGGGTCGTTGTCCTGTTGGAAGGTGAACCTTCGCTCTAGTCGGAGGTCCTGAGCGCTCTGGTGCAGGTTTTCATCAAGGATCTCTCTGTGCTTTGCTCCGTTCATCTTGCCCTCGATCCTGACTAGTCTCACAGTCCCTGCCACTGAAAAACATCCCCACAGCATGATGCTGCCACCACCATGCTTCACAGTAGGGATGGTGCCAGGTATCCTCCAGACGTGACGCTTGGCATTCAGGCCAAAGAGTTCAATCTTGGTTTCATCATAACAGCGAATATTGTTTCTCATGGTCTGAGAGACCTTTAGGTAGCTTTTGGCAAACTCCAAGTGGGTTGTCATGTGCCTTTTACTGAGGAGTGGCTTCCGTCTGGCCACTCAGCCATAAAAGCCTGATTGGTGGAGTGCTGCAGAGATGGTTGTCCTTCTGAAAAGTTCTCCCATCTCCACAGAAGAACTCTGGAGCTTTTTCAAAGTGACCATTGGGTTCTTGGTCACCTCCCTGACCAAGGCCCTTCTTCCAGATAGCTTAGTTTGGCTGGGTGGCCAGCTCTAGGAACAGTCT
The DNA here is from genome assembly GCF_029448725.1 of Salvelinus fontinalis. Lineage (NCBI taxonomy): Eukaryota > Metazoa > Chordata > Actinopteri > Salmoniformes > Salmonidae > Salvelinus > Salvelinus fontinalis. The sequence goes on along the minus strand of NC_074675.1, from coordinate 27,922,973 downwards.
TAGCGGTTCCAAATTTCTTTCATTATAGAATGATGGAGGCCACCATGTTCTCTGGGACCTTCAATGAGGCAGAAATGTTTTGGTACCCTTCCCCAGATCTGTACCTCGACACAATCCTGTCTCGGAGCTCTATGGACAATTCCTTGACCTCGTGGCTTGGTTTTTGCTCTGACATGCACTGTCAAAGGTGGGATCTTATATAGACAGGTATGTGCCTTTCCAAATCATGTCCAATCAATTGAATTTACCACAGGTGGACTCCAATCAAGTTATAGAAACATCTAAAGGATGATCAATGGAAACAGGATGCACCTGAGCTCAATTTAAATACTCATAGCAAAATGTCTAAATACTTATGTAAATAAGGTATTTCTGTTGTTATCTTTTGCAAAAATTTCAAATATACTGCTTTCGCTTTGTCATTATGGGGTATTGTGTGTAGACTGATGAAAAAAATATGTAATACATTTTAGAATAAGGCTGTAACGTAACAAAATGTGGAAAAGGGGAAGGGGTCTGAACACTTTCCGAATGCACTGTATACTGTACATTGACTTACTCTTCCCAACGAACCCGTAGCTATCTGGGGCATTAGTCCTAGTATCATGACTATGATAAGCCAGGCAGCTGCAGTTGGCACCACCAGATGCTCGCCTTGTGCCCTGGTCCATCCATAGCCTGCTGCCTCCATACAAAGCAATAAACAACAACTTGTAATCACACACACAGATGCCAGATGCTGGGTGGAGTGTGTGTGTCCTCAATTGGCGCAAGGCTTCACATCGTCATTCCCTACACCCAGTGAGTTCTGTATTATCACCACAAACTATCAACACACAGATTCTGCTGCCTCTGTGGCTGCACCGTCCTGCCCGTCCCGCCCCCCTCTCTCTCTCTCTCTCTCTCTCTCTCTCTCTCCTCTCTCTCTCTCTCTCTCTCTCTCTCTCTCTCTCTCTCTCTCTCTCTCTCTCTCTCTCTCTCTCTCTCTCTCTCTCTCACTCTTCCTCTATTTCCCTCTCTCCCTCTCTTTCTCTATATCCCTCTCTCTCCCTGTTGCCTTCTGCCCTCTCCCACCCCCTGTTTCTCCCTCCATCTATATCTCTCTTTTTCTATCTTTTTCTCTCTCTCTCTCTCTCTCTTCCTCTACATCCCTCTCTCCCCATCTCTCTCTCTTTCTCTCTTTCTTTTTCTTCATCTATATCCCTCTCTCTCCCTCTTGCCTTCTGCCATCTCCCACCCCCTGTTCATCCCTCCATCTATATCTCTCTTACTCTCTCTCTGTCTCTCTCACTCTTGGGCATAAGATGTATTACATCTGTGCTTGTAAATAGACATGTATAACAACACGTTGATATTAGGGGTAAATCTATGGGCAGGGCCGGGAAAGGGCGGGATTGGTTAGGATCCCAGATGATTGAGTAATGGAGAGATTTGAGGATAAAAACTAAGTTGTTTTGTTGTGAGCAGTCTGAATACATCAAGTGAGGATGGATGTTGAAGTGATAGTTCAGCGATTTGACACATTTAGATATTTTGTCATGGTAAGGAAACAAATATCGAAACATGTAAAATCGCTGAACTATCCCTTTAAGGCTAGCTGGCCCAGACAAGACATGATGGTGATAATAAACAAACAGTTCATAAGTTCATTTCTCCAACAATGCAACTTCTCACCCCTGGTGTTGAGTCCGGGCCTGTTGTCCGGACCTCTGGCAGTCTGTATGGGGGTGCTACAGGGTTCAATCCTCGGGCCGACTCTCTTCTCTGTATACATCAATGATGTGGCTCTTGCTGCTGGTGATTCTCTGATACACCTCTACGCAGACGACACCATTCTGTATACTTCTGGCCCCTCTTTGGACACTGTGTTAACTAACCTCCAGGCGAGCTTCAATGCCATACAACTCTCCTTCCGTGGCCTCCAACTGCTCTTAAACGCAAGTAAAACTAAATGCATGCTATTCAACCGATCACTGCCCGCACCCCTATCGCCCGTCCAGCATCACTACTCTGGACGGCTCTGACTTAGAATACGTGGACAACTACAAATACCTAGGTGTCTGGTTAGACTGTAAACTCTCCTTCCAGACTCACATTAAGCATCTCCAATCCAAAATTAAATCTAGAATCGGCTTCCTATATCGCAACAAAGCATCCTTCACTCATGCTGCCAAACATACCCTCGTAAAACTGACCATCCTACTGATCCTCAACTTCGGTGATATCATCTATAAAATAGCCTCCAACACTCTACTCAACAAACTGGATGCAGTCTATCACAGTGCCATCCGTTTTGTCACCAAAGCCCCATACACTATCCACCATTGCGACCTGTACGCTCTCGTTGGCTGGCCCTCGCTTCATACTCATCGCCAAACACACTGGCTACAGGTTATCTACAAGTCTCTGCTACGTAAAGCCCCGCCTTATCTCAGCTCACTGGTCACCATAGCAGCACCCACTCGTAGCACGCGCTCCAGCAGGTATATCTCACTGGTCACCCCCAAAGCCAATTCCTCCTTTGGGCGTCTTTCCTTCCAGTTCTCTGCTGCCAATGACTGGAACGAACTGCAAAAATCTCTGAAGCTGGAAACACTTATCTCCCTCACTAGCTTTAAGCACCAGCTGTCAGAGCAGCTCACAGATTACTGCACCTGTACATAGCCCATCTATAATTTAGCCCAAACAACTACCTCTTCCCGTACTGTATTTATTTATTTATTTATTTTGCTTTTTTGCACCCCATTATTTCTACTTCTGTTTTGCACATTCTTCCACTGCAAATCTACCATTCCAGTGTTTTACTTGCTATATTGTATTTACCTCGCCACCATGGCCTTTTTTTGCCCTTATCTCACTCATTTGCTCACATTGTATATAGACTTATTTTTCTGCTGTATTATTGACTGTATGTTTTGTTTATTCCATGTGTAACTCTGTGTTGTTGTATGTGTCAAATTGCTATGCTTTATCTTGGCCAGGTCGCAGTTGCAAATGAGAACTTGTTCTCAACTAGCCTACCTGTTTAAATAAAGGTGAAATTAAAAATTAAAATAAAAGTCCATATGGCATCCAATGAGTGAGGTCAAGAACAAGACATGGTAGGCCTGTTATTAAAAATAGAAAATGTTGGCCTATAATAAAAATAGAACATGAAAATGGGTTCATTTTCAGTGTCCTAGGCATCATCCCTGAGCCATAGGCTACATCAATGACTTATTATAATAACAATATTATCTTGTATATTATTACCTAAAGAATTATCCATCGTAGCACGTTTTTATTCTAGTCCAGTAGTAACATATCTCATTCCATTGAAGTCGGTTCTGAAATCGCCAGATAGACCCCAGTGTTGATTCCCAACGTAAACATTTCTAGCAGAGACAGTCGCTAATGTATGTTTTGCAATATAATGCCAATGTACAGACTCTCAAAAGGATGTACGTGCTAAACGTTAAACATGTTAAAACACGTGCTGATCAAAAGCTATTATATTTGCAACATTTTAAAAGATCGGTGTGTCAGGATGGCCGAGCGGTCTAAGGCGCTGCGTTCAGGTCGCAGTCTCCCCTGGAGGCGTGGGTTCGAATCCCACTTCTGACAATTACTTTTGCTCAAATTCTGAGAAAAGAGATCGAATGATAATGCTAACTTCTCGTATTTTGAACCTCTATTCGTTTCATTGCACAACATTTATTCGTGTTACATAATCAACATAAAGATGAGAAATCAATCAAGTTCAGAATTATAATTAATTCATTGTCTTGTGCAATAACTATTGCAATAATTGGTGTAGGCCAATATCTTCACCAGGCTGTCTGAATAAATGTTGGTATAGTTATTCATCTTATAATTCGTTTATTTGAACATATTGATATAAAAAAGTATTTTCCTATATATATATTCTTCATGTTTCAGTAAACAAATATGTATAAATAAATAATTATACAACTAACAAAAAACATCTGAAAGCAGCAACAACATGTATATTTCTTTTGCAGGAATCAATGTAAATAGAGTCTTATTTCGTATGCAAAAATGATAGATGAGTTGGTCGAATAGCCTAATTGTAAAAATAAACAATTTTATGGAACTTCTAGAAATTGGCCATGGACAACCTCTAACAATTGTTATAATGGCATGCCTTTCATCAACTACAAAGGTGTAGAACCATGAATAGTTCTGAATCAATTCTGAACATATTTGATCAAAATATTTTCCCCATAATTTCCCCCGATGTGTATACCTTGTGATCCATCCAAAGCGATAACATTTGATTAAATGAATTCCATGTTGGTTAAGGCTTTAAAATAATGAATCGAATGTGTCACAATGGTTTGCTTTGATAAAAGACAGATAATGCTCTAATGCATGGAATCAGTCTTTACAACGATTACGAAACGTACAAATAGGAGCGAAAAAGAACGGTGGATGGGCCAGATTTTTTCCATTGACAATTTTGGCGCACAACAGGTAAGGTGTATGGGCGGTAGGCTAATAGTGACTTTGTGACTATATTCAACTGGGCTAGCCTTTATTTGTGTTAAATGTTACCAACTCATTAGTGATTCAGGAAAAACATCATATAACAGTTTTTAATAACTAGCCTACAGGCAGGTCAACTAAGGTTAGGCCTACACCTCACTAGCTCTCTCCGCCTATTTGTTCCACTTATTTGTTTATGCGCCCAGTAGTGCTCCGCAAGTCTTTCACTGGGATAATTTCCACTGCTAATGCCAACAGACAGCGATGATATTATGTGACATTTTCACCTTTATCACCCGTCTGTAATTGACGTAACAAAGTGCCACGTATCCACGGTGACAGACAGATCTAGAAGCCTGGGGGGCCACTTATCCGCGGTGGCCAGGAAGGGTGGAGTCAGTCATAATGCCATCGTGATCAAAATCACATTTATCAAAACCATAAATGTTTGTTATGGATCTAGAAACATGTGTGTTAAAACATTTTGGCCCATTTACAATGGTTTATAGTGTAAGACATGAGGTAAACGCATGTTTGATAAATTAAAAGCACGAGTTGTTTCATAGATAGTCAAATTGTTTTTTTCAAAGGTAGCCTATTGGTGTGTCCCACTCCCTATAGTTTTGTGTTATATTTGTGCCATGGTTATTGTGGGTCTGTTTGTAAAGTAGCGACGTTCACAATTACGTTTTGTTTCAATGTAGCTACGCTACCCAAACCGCTGCAATCCATTCTCACAAAAAAACTCACAATAAAAACTCTATCGGAGAGAACATAGGCTATGCGCTGCAGTGTCCCACCATACCCATCTCTCAGGATGACGAATAAGACCATCCAACCAGTTTTAAAAGTAGCGCCATGGGTCAGTCAATCAGTACTGGAAAATCATTCTACCGCTGAAAAGTATGACAGAGTCAGTACTGTTCTTTTTGGGTTGATTGTAGCTGAATACAGTCTTTCCCTTCACGATGCTGGTATTTATTACATGTTGTTTTATTATTAATCCGAACATCAGGGCTAGAACTGAGGTCTCTGCCCTTACCAGATAGAGGCCTGGTCCCTGTGAAGCTGTATGCTGCTGAAAACAATCATATCCACTCTAGGGATTATGAATAAATAACATGGGGGAGAACAGTCGGAGTAATTGGTTGTGTGTGTGTTTGTGTGAATAATTGAGGGTTCCTCTTCCCAATCTATGTCATGTCATTTCCAGGATGATTTTTAAAAGTTTTTAATGGCAGATCTCTGTTAAGACTGCAAACAGAGGTCAAGGTTTGTGTCCCAAATAGCACCCTATTCCCTATCTAGTGGACTACTTTTGACCAAAGCCCAATGGGTCATGTTCAAAAGTAGTGCACTACATTGGGAATACGGTGACATTTGGTTGGCACACAATATGTTCCTCTACTGTAATATGAAGAAAGCAGGAATGGTTTCTCCTGACAGACACACTTTAATTTGACTGTAGATTTACAAAGACAGTGTCCCCGTTAGAGATGTCAACTGGAGTGCACAATTTCTTACTGAGGCTGGGGATTCTTCAGGTGTTTAGTGGAAGAAGGTGATCTTTTAAGGACATGCAGAGATGTCATTGATGACAATGTTAGGATGCAAGAATCCAATGTAGTGGTCCTAACCTTAAAGTTTGGACCTGTGTGGCTCAGTTGGTAGAGCACGGTCCTCGCAACACTAAGGTTGTGGGTTCAACCCTCATGGGGAACCAGAAGAGGGGGGGAAAATGTATGTACTCACCACTTTAAGTTGCTTTGGATAAGAGCGTCTGCTATATAAGGGTTTCTTGGTCTGGTTTTTGCCCTAATACTACAAAGCTGATTCAAATAATCAAAGCTTGATGATGAGTTGGTTATTTGAATCAGCTGTGTAGCGCTAGGGCAAAAACCAAAAACTTACATTCGGGAGGGAGGGAGGAGGAGGAGGAAATATGCACAATTATTGTTTTTTCACTACTGGTATGAGTATGTGTAAACAACTCCCCATCTTGTATCACTTCAAGTCAAGACTTTCGGTTCCCTTTCCTACACACTGGGGTGTGTGTGTTTGTGGGAATGTGTGTGCTGGTCAAAGGCGGGGTAAGATCCTGAGTCAGAACAGAACAAGGAGACTGTTGTCAGGGAGTCAGAGAACCAGAGGCTATAGAACCAGAGGCTATAGAGCCATAAGCTATAGAACCATAAGCTACAGAACCAGAGGCTATAGAACCAGAGGCTATAGAACCAGAGGCTATAGAACCAGAGGCTATAGAACCAGAAGCTATAGAACCAGAGACTATAGAACCTTAGGCTAGAACCAGAGGCTATAGAACCATATGCTATAGAACCAGAGGGTATAGAACCAAAGACTATAGAACCACAGGCTATAGAACCAGAGGCGAAAGAACCGGAGGCTAGCTGGGTAATCATGTCGTTCCAAGGGGAAAGCAGCACTGCCGCAGGTGAGACTGTCAACGATTCAGGGGTATTATTAAATTGGTATATCAACTGGTCCAAATTCCATACCTTACTTACAGCTTTTGTTGTTTGAAATTAGGTCTGCACTTGGAGGGTAAATTAATGTGGTAGTGAGAAAGGTGCCATGGACTTATTTAGACAAATACTTAAGTGACTATCTGATATTTCATGTGAATTATGTAAATATTTCTGATATCCCTAACCTTTTTGCTTGATGATGACAAAGCCTATCCATTATTACAGGTACTGTATATGGTTAATGCGCAGGCCAGTCCCATAAACTATTGTATAGCCTATGTTCCATTTCAATGTTTTGCATAAAAGTAGCATGTTAATAATGCTTCCATTATTTATAATCCTGGGTGGTTATGCGAAAGGCATGGTTCAGATCCCTGTTCAAAGTGAGACTTCCGGAATCTCTTCCTGTATTCTCACAGAAGGCGGAGCTTCCTCTTTTAGGGTCTGTGAAGTACTACAGAAGTAAAATCTTAATTTGATCACCCCTTGCAGGAGAACTTTCAGGAAATGTTAAACTTGTAATGTATTTGAGGTTTAAAAAGGCTTCTGTTGTTTGTAATTTCCACTTTGAAATTTCAGACTTGATTTTCCCATATGAAAACTGTATCAAGCCATACTAAAATGTCCATTCATTTTAATCCACATAATAATACATATTTCCCGACGCTGCAGAATTATTTTACTGCTGTAGCAAACTGACTCAAATTAAGATCCTACATCTGTAGTGAAAATCTGACTCATTTGGATTGTAATGTCTTTCTTCCTCATTTATTAACCACTTATTCATGATTCAGAGCTGTGATAACTGTACAATGTTGCTTCTGGAATTACTTTTTCTCAATTTTCTCAGCTTCCGGTGGAGAAAGCAGTTGCTCCTCTGAAGACGAAGGAGATATTCAGGTATCTTCAATAGCATCTGTGATGCCCTAGTGTTCCTCGATTGACACCCCCCCCCCCCCCCACCCCATGATCTTATAGTAATAACTCCAAGTACGTTGTTTATTTACTTTCTTATGCAATAAAAAGTAAGTAAGATGTGACTGGTTTCTCTGTTCGTGTTTCTGTTTGTTTGATCTGTCCTGTAGTGTGAGATTCTGGAAAAGCAGAGGGATGAGGCCAGTCAGAAGCTGTCTGAGATGGAGGAAGGTGAGCTGCACCAATCAACATCCTTGATTACATGGTGGGAGCTCAGCTTTCCAATGAAGCTTCCGTAATGAGAATAAATGCGCACACATTGTAGGAGTCTATTCATCCAGCAGCCTCATGTCAGCTTTCTCTCTCTCTCTCCCTACACACTCCCTTTGTCTCTCTCCCTCTCTCTCCTCAGTATCCTCTCAGCTGTTGAAGGAGATGGATGTTCTAGAGATGCAGTTCCAGATTGAACGCTCCTGCAGGGAGAGTGCAGAGGCCCTCGCTGTCAAGGTGGGTTGTATTATGGTTACTGTAGTTCATCATGTGACAGCGTTGGAACTCCAAAGAATGTTTCAGTGATGTCATCCACTAAACCAGTCAGTGTCCCACTTGGGTGTGCAAGTTTTGTGCCAGCCCAGTACTAACACAGACAAGTCAGCTAATGATTAAGGGCTCGAATGATTAGTTCATAAGTTGAATCACTACTAGGCGGGAACAAAAGCCCGCACGCCCTGTGGAATAAAGAACACTGCTCTTATCAGATATCTTTCTCCTTGAACACAAAGGTGACCAAAGAGAACAAGGTTCTGAAGAGGAGAAGCCAGGCTCTGCTGCCACTCCTCCCTAAGCTTCCTGAAAACATGGCCACCGTGACCTTTGACCCGGAGTCTGACAAGGGGGTCGACCCCAACCCCGATGGGGACAGCGGTGAGGAGGCTGTGCTGCAAGAACAGGCACAGATCAGAGGTATAGAGACAGTCTGAGATCCACCATACACAACAACTACCATCCTGAACACATCCTGTATAATGTATGAACATGAGTGAGAGATAGCAGTATCGCAAGGCAATGGAATTGAGATTTGAGAGGATTGTTTTTGTACTTTTACCCGACCGACCAAGAAAATGTAAAGAGATATAAGATACCTGCTCATCTTCCTCTCTCACATTTTACTTTCTCTCTCTCCCCCTTTCTCGCTCTCTCTCCCCCGCCCACCCACCCACCCACCCTCTCTCTCTCTCTCTCTCTCTCTCTCTCTCTCTCTCTCTCTCTCTCTCTCTCTCTCTCTCTCTCTCTCTCTCTCTCTCTCTCTCTCTCTCACTCCATCACGGTCAGAGCTGCAGGCCTCAGTGGAACAGCTGCTGGGGGAGAAGATGCAGTTGTGTGAGCAGGTCGATTCACTGAAGAGAGAGCAGAGCCAGCTCGAAGAACAGGTAGCTAGCAGTGTGTGTGTGTGTGTGTGTGTGTGTGTGTGTGTGTACTAAGTCAAACTTTATAAGTATTTATTGTTTCCTACTCTTCTACATGTTCCACTCAGTTGGCCCTAGACATTGGGGAGAAAGAGGCTATACTGAAGAAACTGTCCAAGCAGAACAAGAACATGAATAAGATGAAGAGAGGTGAGACCCCACTCAGACACATATCAGTGTTCCTCATGGTATACGCTCTATTCACCTAATGCCAAAGTCACGTTCAATGTTTTATGTGTATGTGGGTCCATAGTATCCCAGCTAGTGACAGAGGAGTTCACAGAGATCAGTCAGAAACTGGAGCTGGAACAGGGCCTCAGACAGCACGCAGAGGTCTTCGCTCACCAGGTACACAACCCTGTGTTTCTGTTTATGTATTTCTGTGCGTTTTGTGTACACGCGTATGTGTTTCTGTTTTCTCAGTGTGTGTGTGTGTGTGTGTGCGTGCGAGTGTGCACCCATCTCACACTCCTATAGGTGGCATGCCATAGGAAGACAAGGAGCAGCAGTGGCCTCAACCAGGGCCCAGGGGCAGTCCTAGTGAATGGAGGAGCATTGGACCGAGGGAGGGCAGGGCTACTTCCTCACTTCCTCATTCAGACCGGGGGCATATTGTGGGGCGCGCGGGGAGGGGGATGGGGTAGATACACCCATTCAATCTGTATTCATAAAAGAGGACAAATTAGCCAAACAAATACAAAGAGGTGTGAGAAGGGAGGGACACAGGCAGGCTGGTCACTTTGTAAACGAGAAACACACACACACACACACACACACACACACACACACACACACACACACAGCTCATGTTTCCCCAGCTGGCCCTGTTGTAAACAAAGGTGGCGGCTATCTTTTCCTTCTTTTTTTACGGGCGTCTAGGAGGACAACAAAAGTAGTCTCCCCTCTTAGAGACCCCCCCCCCCCCCCCCCCCGCTTTATAATGAGCACCATCACGGCGGCAGTTTGAGAACGGGGACTATAGCTTTAAACACATCCCCGTCTTTAGCTTGACACTTTACATTGAAAGCTGGCAATTGTCGCCTTTGTGCACGCTGTTTGCTATTTACCAGACAGGCACATAATGGGATGCCTCGCAGGGATCCTTACCTGTGAAAAGGACCCCTACTGTTCTGAGACAACCACACAACTCAGCCCCCTTTACTCTTAATGCAATGCGAAGCATTATTTGTTTGATGGTGTGTGTGTGCGTCTCTGTGTGTGTATGAAGCCTCTATTTGTCTACTTTCACATGTTTTGAAAACACACTCCCCATTCATAGGTCTTCTCTCTCCGCATGGGTCGTGCTGCATAATAATGATGTGGGCCTCAAATAGGAAATAACTTAGCTAAGCTTGTGTGTGTGTGTCTGTGTGTGCGTGCACATTGTGTGGAATCCAGCAGCCCTTTTCCTTGTCAAACAGCACTCCCTACTTGGTCCCTATCTGTGTGAAAGTAGCCTTGTGCTATAGGGACTTTAGAGTGCTTACGCCAGGGTAATTGGGAGTAAATATGTAAACTGTAATGATGATGTGTCGTCAAACACACAGATGACTGCTGTCGCTACACCTTCACTGTGTTCGACCTCATGGGAGCCAAAAGGGAAAGTGACTCACTGACTTTCAATTCCTAAACGCACTGTCTCTGACTGTGACTATTTTGTTAAACCTAGTTTCACTATCATTTGACCATTTACAGCTTCACATTACAGCTTTATCTATGCTGCTGGAAGAGAATTTGGCATCATTCTGTGTGGGATTCCATATTCATTTAATTTGACTTCATACCGCCCCTTTCCACTAGTCATACCTCTGATGACTGTATGCTGGTCATAACTCTTGTACAGTCCAAAACAAAATATGATAAAGCAAATGAATGATTGACAATTGATTCATTGATTCATTGACTGACTGATTGATTGATTCGTGATTGGTGGATTGATTGACTGACCGGCAGGTGTTGGTGAAGCAGAAGGAGACCCAGAGACAGAGCATGGTGCTGCAGCAGAGTCCAGAGACCAGTCTCCAGCTCCAACATGCTCTGGAACAGGTGGCCCACATCAGCAGTACCCTACAGGACATACATTGCTACTACCGAAACCAGGTAGATGGGGGTTGTGTGTGTGTGTGTGAGTGAGAGTGTGTGTGTGTGTGTGTGTGTGTGTGTGTGTGTGTGTGTGTGTGTGTGTGTGTGTGTGTGTGTGTGTGTGTGTGTGTGTGTGTGTGTGTGTGTGTGTGTGTGTGAGTGTGTGAGTGTGTGAGTGTGTGAGTGTGTGTGTGTGTGTGAGTGTGTGAGTGAGTGAGTGTGTGTGAGAGAGAAACAATGTTTGAGTCTCTTCGAAACTACAGTATATTAGGCCTCCTGCGTGGCGCTACAGCCTGGGGTTTGATCACAACCGGCCGTGACCGCGAGTCCCATAAGGCGGCGCACAATTGGCCCAGCGTCATCCGGGTTTGGCCGGGGGGGGCTTTACTTGGCTCATCGCGCTCTAGTGACTCCTTGCTCCTGCAGGCTGACTTCAGTTGAATGGTGTTTCCTCTGACACATTGATGTGGCTGGCTTCTGAGTTAAGCCATGTTTCGGGGGACGCATGACTTGACCTTTGCCTCTCCTGAGCCTGTTGGGAGGTTGCAGCGATGAGACAAGATTGGAATCACAAAATGGGGTGAAAAACGGGGTAAAAAAAATAAACTACAGTATATTTGTTGGCATATAATACCTGAGTAATGCATCTGAATAGGTTACATTTAAATGTATAGGTCTAGGCCTCCCGAGTGGCACAGCACTGCATCAAAGGCACTGCATCAAAGTGCTTGAGGCGTCATTACAGACTTGGGTTCGATCCTAGCCGGCTGTGACTGGGAGATCCATGAGGTGGCGCACAATTGGCCCAGCATTGTCTGGGTTAGGGGTGGGATTTCCTTGTCCCATTTCCTTGTCTCTAGCGACTCCTTATGGTGGGCCAGGCACCTGCAAGCTGACTTCAGTTGCCAGCTGGACAGTGTTTCCTCTGACACATTGGTGCGGATGGCTTCCAGGTTAATCGAGCAGTGTGTCAAGAAGCAGTGCGGCTTGGCAGAGTCGTGTTTCAGAGGACGCATGGCTCTTGACCTTTGTGGTGGAATTATTGTAATCAAAAGGAGTGACTTTTAAGATTTCTTCAAAACAATCAAACTTCACTATTTAATTACTGCAGTAATGGAGCTGGTCGGTAATCACCCCTGGAGGTGATCAATGAGGACTCAAAGAGCTGGTTTGAGCCACAGCATTCTATAGCAAAGTCCATCCTCCTTCAGTCTACACGACACACAACAGATGTATGGAATGGGTGACAAGGTTAAGATAAAAAAAAAAAAAATTAAAACATTTATTTTACCTTTATTTAACTAGGCAAATCAATTAAGTACACATTCTTATTTTCAATGACGGCCTCGGAACAGTGGGTTAACTGCCTGTTCAGGGGCAGAACGACAGATTTGTACCTTGTATGAAGGATACTTATCATTCACAGCAGACAGTCTCTGCTGTAAAAACATGAGAACTCATTGTGTAGAGCCCAGTGTCTGGCCCCCCAACTCCATACTGGAGCCATCTCTCCTGGTACCGTATAGAACAGAAACATTAACTCATGCTCTGGAATGCGGTATCCCCAAAGACATTGTAAATCTTCCAGAGGCCCATCCTCAGTAGAACACGCATAGATGAGCATACTAACAACCCCTTATTCTGTTGCATAAAAGAACCATTTGATGCAATAACAGCATTATAACATAATCATGTAATTTCCACCATACCTTCACCTCTCCCGAGTCCGTAGGGGAGTTGCAGCGATGGGACAAAACTGTAACTACCAATTGCGGAGAAAAAGGGGTAAAAGTTCAACAAAACCCCCAAAAAGTCAGTAAGTCTAATACATGTCGCTGTACATGACTATCAAAGGTGAAACCGACCCAGTCTGCCCTGGAAGAGAGCAGTGTTCTATCTGAGCTGCAATGTGTCAGAAGCCAACTGGAGAGCAGTGAGGAGGAGAGGAGGACCATGGACACCCAGCTCAGGGAGGCTCAGAACACTCTCACCCAGCTTCAGGGGGAAGGTACATTTACAGATGTAGTTTGGTCACAGTGAGCATAGGACACTGATGTACAATTCAAAGAATAAATTACAAAAAACAACACTATAACCGTCTGGAGTTGAATTTCTCTTTGCCCCATTTTCAATATTCGAACAAATTATATTTTACGGTATTCAAATATGACACACTGTTGTGGTTGATGGTACTTTCTCTTCTTTTTAGTGAAACAGCTCGAGGATAGGCTGAAAGACGCAGAGAAAGACCTGGTTTCAGAGAAGGACAACTCAACCCCTGCCATTCCTCCTCCACTACCTCCTCCTCCACCACCCCTACCCCCACCTCCCTCCAGTACTGCTGTTGAGTAGGTATTCTATAAACTATAAATACATAAGCACTATATTAGGTGGTAGAGGTATCCTATTTCAAACATCTTGAACTTACATTGAAAATGAAAACTTGTTGACCTTTGTTACATAGCAAGGTGATGGTAGTACCCATAGGTACATTTGATTAAAGAATTTAGTTAATTTGATTAAACAAACGACTTCTGTAACACTTTCTCTTCTTCCTCTCTTCAGTCCCTTAGTCGTCCTTCGCAACAAGAGGAAGGAGTCAGCCAACAACATTGATAAGAATAGTGAGTGTTCTTACCAGGTTATGATTACGCATTTCCACCCTCTTCGGAGGACAAAAATAAACTTTGTTATTATAGCTTTTTCTTTTGTTGTTACATGTACATTCTACACGCATTTTACATACATGGCACTTGTTTTTTGTTGTTGCAGTAGTTACTGTCGTGACTTTACTTTCATTAATTTGATGACTGTTATTTATTTAATTCACTAACTATGTTTAATTGTTACCCCATTAAATTAATCTTGTAACAATTAACTAATTAAGATTTGGGGCACCACGGAAGAAGTTGTTTAGAGAGTTACCATCTCCCAAATTAAACTCTATGAGGTCTTTACCTATAACGTTAATGAACAGTCATCTTATTAATTATTACCTCTTATCAAATACTCATTCTGAACGATCGTAACCTTCTTGGATCTGCAAAAACCCCAACCTAGCGCATTATTCAGTACAACACAAATTGGTTTAATCATTTATTTACTAGCTAACTAAATAATAACACAGAATATACACACACACTTACATGAGACAAAGGTCCCTAGTTGACTGACAAGATATGACAGCTTGTTACAACATAGATGGAGAGGGGGGAGAGAGAGAAAAAGGACACTTATTGTACAGTCAAGGACTGTCTTCACATTAATCATATATCTTGCACACGAACCACCGCCCGTTTGGAATAAGAAATCATGAATGTGTTTACGTGTGAAATGCCTTCGTTCGTCGTTTATCTCGGTCGGAACCAAACCTTCTCTGAAAGTTGTTGGCCTTCCAGCTATATGGCTCTGATTGTCCAAAAGGGATCTCCCCTCCCCTTTCCTGTTTTCTACTGTTGTTCACTCTGGACGATAACCAGCCATGTCGACGGTTCCCATTGGTGATGAACGTAGTAGGATAGTCTCACTTAGATTAGCTTTTCTCAATATCTGCCTTAAGACAGCTAATCAGCTGTACCAGTGATTGTCTGAGGTGAGCTTCTCGACTTCCTCCTCGTGTTGGTATTCAGGATTTGGACCACGATGGACATGAGCTGCAACTCTTCGTCTCTCTGGTCCAAAAGGAAGGTGAGTTAATTTCTTCACCTCCTGTTGAGGTTCAAAGAGTCAACCATTCCAAACGTGCAGCTCTCCACCTCACGTTTCCTGGTCTAAAGGTTGATTCCTCTTTCAAGCATTTATGCACTCTTAGTAAAAAGGGGCGTTCCGTCATTCTGACAAGCTCTCTGACCTCACTCGGGGCGTGGCTACTTAATGTGCAAAGGATATCAAAAACGATTATCTCATTAGAAAACTAAAATCACATTCCTATCTTAACACAAGTACCTTCATCACGTTCATATTGTAATGAACGTTCATATTGTAACGTTCATATTGTAATGAAAAACAATATGACATTCGTTTTCCATAGTTCCCCACTGACCATTTCCCACATTGTTATGTTAGAAATATTGTTCCATTATCACTTTTTGGATGTTAGAGTCTTGGGTGGGCAAAACTGTCTGTGAACAAAGACATTCCTTTGGTTGATACTAAAGAACAAGAATGAGAGTCTCCCTCTCTTGTAATTTACCACCAAGTGTGAACGGTCAATGATCCAGCAGCTCCCCCTTTCCCCTCTGTGGGAGAGAGAGAGGCCTGGTTACTGTCACAATCTCGTCAGTCTGATCTGACCCATTCTGATCCTCACAGGACAGTCATGACATTACATAGCAAGAATAAAGTAATTTGATATTTCTATATACTGTACATTGCATCTAGATAGATAGATAGCACTTACTCATTATACATTGTTTTTTCAGTCCTAACTATTATAGAACATTAACTTTTAAACGCACCACTCAGCTACTCACAGTTCATCCAACCGCCCTCTTTAAGCTTTCCATATTTTTCTGTTTCACATCAATTCTGAACCAGTGTAAACGCATAGCATCTACAGATTAGATTGGAAGTTTTAAAGATACATGTTTTTACTACAAATATTATTATATTGTTGATTGCTTGACAATGGTTTTCCAAATCTCCCAACAGTGCTATTTGTAGGGTTAATTTTAATTTTAATTTAATTAGTAATTTAGTAATTTAATTTAGTTTAATTTTAGATAAATGATTCGATTTTTCAGACATTCATGAACCTGTGACCAGATATCTAATGATTCTGTCTCTTCATAGCAAAATTTGCAGAGCTAAGTTGGTTGTATGCCCCATAAAATTATTTTTGTGGCAAGAATTGTGTATAATCATTTATAATCATCATGAAAAACCTCTACATTTTCAATCAACTTTATTCAAAAAAAAAATAAAAAATAAATTCCACTCATCAATCTACCTACCCCATAATGATAAAGTAAAAACAGGTTTGTAGAAATTCTTCCAAATCTATTAAAAATAAAAAACTGAAATATCACATTTACAAAAGTATTTGGGCAGTTTCTCCCATTCCTCTCTGCAGATCCTCTCAAGCTCTGTCAGGTTGGATGGGGAGCGTCGCTGCACAGCTATTTTCAGGTCTCTCCAAGGATGTTTGATCGGGTTCAAGTCCGAGCCCTGGCTGGGCCACTCAAGGACATTTAGAGACTTGTCCCGAATCCACTCCTGCATTGTCTAGGCTGTGTGCTTAGAGTCGTTGTCCTGTTGGAAGGTGAACATAGGACCCAGTCTGAGGTTCTGAGCTCTCTTGAGCATGTATTCATCAAGGATCTCTCTGTACTTGGCTCTGTTCATCTTTGCCTCAATTTTGACTAGTCTCCCAGTCCCTGCCGCTGAAAAACATCCCCACAGCATGATGCTGCCACCACCATGCTTCACTTTAGGGATGGTGCCAGGTTTCCTCCACACGGAAGGTTCTCCCATTTCCACAGAGGAACTCTGGAGCTCTGTCAGAGTGACCATCGGGTTCTTGGTCACCTCCCTGACAAAGGCCCTTTTCCCCCGATTGCTCAGTTTGGCCAGCGGCCAGCTCTAGGAAGAGTCTTGGTGGTTCCATACTTCTTCCATTAGAGAATGATGGAGGCACAGTTCTTGGGGATCTTCAATGCTGCAGAAGTGTTTTGGTACACTTCCTCAGATCTGTGCCTCAACACAATCCTGTCTCGGAGCTCTATGGACAATACCTTCGACCTCATGGCTTGGTTTTTGCTCTGAGATGCACTGTCAACTGTGGGACCTTATACAGACAGGTGTGTGCCTTTCCAAATCATGTCCAATCAATTGATTTTACCACAGGTGGACTCCAATCAAGTTGTAGAAACATCTCACGGATGATCAATGGAAACAGGATGCACCTGAGCTCAGTTTCGAGTCTCATAGCAAAGGGTCTAAATGCTTATGTAAATAAGGTATTTCTGTTTTTCTTTGTCATTATGGGGTATTGTGTGCAGATTGATGAGGCAAAAGGGAAGTTGTCTGAATACTTTCCGAATGCACAGTATTTAGACCATAGACATGAATAAGCCAAATATATTTATCGTCCAATATCATATTTAAAATGATCCACCTTCCTTTCGGATCTGTTTTGACAGTTTGTACATTCGGATCAAAATTGTTATTAATTAATATCATCACCACTTTGAGTTTCTTTTCCCATGACAGAAATAGAAATCTCCGTCCCAGTCATTTTCCCATACAACCTCATCTGTAATTGTAGAGTGAGTTTCTGTAAACATTAGATATTATATTCCTTTCTTTTAAGCCAGGTAAAGACTGGTCGTCTTTTTTTATAATCTGCTAAGCCATTACAATTATAACTAGCTATACTTATTTCACACCTTACCATAATGAGATACAAGTTAAATTATACTTACCATAATATATGCCTGTAAATTTACTACCAAAAAGCACCATTATGATCTAGCTGCTAGACACCCTGAATTTTTCCATACTTACCAATACTACCAGAATCAATGTCTGACATCTATCCATGTAGCCGTACCATAATATATCCACTGCTAAACATACTGCAGCTGAAACTAACTCTAAGTAAACCTCCAATTGTCTTCCAATATCCCTCCCGTGAAGGCCTCCCCCATCCCAGAAGGGTGTGTTTTCCCTGATACTATCATGCCACCCCTGTACCCGTGACGCGCCTTTAGCGTCCTAAAACACACTTTCAACCGCCGATTGGTGTGACCAATCAGAAATCGGAACTGTCCCATGAACCTGTTTCAATGCTGCCACCCCTGATGTGCCCAGCCAAAAACCCTATAAGCCTATGGAATGACCACGAGAGGAGCATCTTCTTTAGGAATTAGCCACATAACAAAACAAATGGAAAATACATTTGAAATAGATTTGTTGTACTGAGGACAATAAGACCTAAAACAATTGGCAAATACCCAGACAACAGCAAAACATAGAACATAATAATAATGATAGTAATAAATAATTATATCATCCTTATCACTGTCATCATAAATAAAAAATAATAATCAACTACACATTACTGACGTATGACTACTTTAACAATAAACAGTATGTGCTCAGGATATGTATTTTTCGTAGCTGTCTATTTACCGCCACAAACCGATGCTGACACTAAGACTGCACTCAACAAGCTGTATGGGGTCATAAGCAAACAAGAAAATGTTCATCAAGATGCGGCGCTCCTATTGGCAGATGATTTTAATGCAGGAAAACTGAAATCCGTCTTACCTCATTTCTACCAGCATGTCACCTGTGCAACTAGAGGGATAAAAACTCTAGACCACCTTTACTACACACACAGAGACTCATACAAAGCTTTACCCTGCCCTACATTTGGCAAATCGGATCATAACTCTATTCACCTGATTCCTGCTTACAAGCAAAAACTCAAACAGGAAATACCAGTGACGCGCTCAATATGGAAGTGGTCCGATGAAGTGGACGCTAAGCTACAGGACTGTTTTGCTATTACAGACTGGAATATGTTCAGGGATTCATCCGATGATATTGAGGAGTTTACCAAATCAGTCACCGGCTTCATTAATAAGTGCATCGACGACGTTGTCCCCACTGTGAACATACGGACATATCCGAACCAGAAACCATGGATCACAGGCAACATCCACACTGAACTAAAGGCTAGAGCTGCCACTTTCAAGGAGCAGGACGCTAATCCGGATGCTTATAAGAAATGCTGTTACGCCCTCTGACGAACCACCAAACAGGCAAAGTGTCAGTACAGGACTAAGAAGTCAAAAAAATTAAATAATATGTTATTAGTCACATACACATATTTAGCAGATGTTATTGTGGGTGTAGCAAAATGCTTGCGTTCCTAGCTCCAACAGTGCAGTAGTATCTACAAATTCACAACAATACACCCAAATCTCAAAGTAAAACAATGTAATTAAGAAATATATAAATATTAGGACGAGGAATGTCGGAGTGGCTTGACTAGAATACAGTAGAATACAGTATATACATATGAAATTATTAAAACAGTATGCAAACATTATTAAAGTGACCAGTGATTCCATGTCTATGTACATAGGACTGTAGCCTCTAAGGTGCAGGGTTGAGTAATCGGGTGGCAGTAGGCTAATGACAGTGTCTAAGTTCAGGGCAGGTTACTGGGTGGAGGCCGGCCAGTGATGGCTATTTAACAGTCTGATGGCCTTGAGATAACTAATCCTACTAGATGGGCTCTGACGCTCGTCGGATGTGGCAGGACTTGCAAACTATCACGAATTCCAAGGGGAAACCTAGCCGAGAGCTGCCCAGTAATGCAAGCCTACCAGACAAGCTGAAGACCTTCTATTGCTCGCTTCGAGGCAAGCAACACTAAACCATGCGTGAGAGCAACAGCTGTTCCCGGACGACTGTATGATCACGCTCTCCGTAGCCAACATTCACAAGGTCGTATAACCAAGACCCATACACAGAAAATGCGCTGACCAGCTAGTGTCTTCACTGATATCAACCTCTCTCTGATCCAGTCTGTAATAACTACATGTTTCAAGCAAACCACCATTGTCCCTGTGCCTAAGAACACCAAGGTAACCTGTCTAAATGACTACCGCCCCGTAGCACTCACATCTGTAGCCACGAAATGCTTTGAAAGGCTGGACATGACTCACATCAACACCATCATCCCAGAAACCCTGGACCCACTCCAATTTGCATAACGTCCCAACAGATCCACAGATGACGCAATCTCAATTGCACACCACACTGCCCTTTCCCACCTGAACAAAAAGAACACCTACATGAGAATGCTGTTCATTGACTACAGCACAGCGTTCAACACCATAGTGCCCACCAAGCTCATCACTAAGTTAAGGACCCTGGCACTGAACACCTCCCTCTGCAACTGGATCCTGAACTTCCTGACAGGCCGACCCCATGTGGTGAGGGTAGGCAACAACACATTCGCCATGCTGACCCTCAACATGGGGGCCCCTCAGGGGTGCGTGCTCAGTCCCCTCTTGTACTCCCTGTTCACCCATGACTGCGTGGCCGTCCACGACTCCAACACCATCATTAAGTTTGCCGACAACACAACAGTGGTAGGCCTGATCACTGACGACAATGAGACACCCTATAGGGAGGAGGTCAGAGACCTGACAGTGTGGTGCCAGGACAACAACCTCTCCGTCAACGTGGGCAAGACAAAGGAGCTTATCGTGGACTACAGGAAACGGAGGGCCGAACACGCCTCATTCACATCGATGTCCTCGGTGTCCACATCACTAAGGAGCTATCATGGACCAAACACACCAACACATTTTTGAAGAGGGCACAACAACACCTCTTCCTCCTCGGGAGGCTGAAAATATGTGTCATGGGCCCTCAGATCCTCAAAACGTTATTCAGCTGCACCATTGAGAGCATCTTGACTTGTTGCATCACTGCTTGGTATGGCAACTGCTTGGCATCTGACTGCAAGGCGCTACAGAGGGTAGTGCGTTGGCCCAGTACATCACTGGGGCCGAACTCGCTGCCTTCCAGGACCTCTATACCAGAGGATGGTAAAAAAAAATGGTCAAGGACTCCAGCCACCAATGTCATAGAGTGTTTTCTCTGCTACCACACATCAAGTGGTACCGTAGTGCCAAGTCTGTGACCAAAAAGCACCAGAACAGATTATATCCCCAAGCCATAAGAATGCTGAACAGTTAATCAAATGGCTACCTGCACAATTTACATTGACCCCCTCCATAATTTTTTCATTTTATAATTTTTACTCCCTTTTTCTCCCCAATTTCGTGATTACAGTCTTGTCTCATCGCTACAACTCCAAAAACGGGCTTGGGAGAGGCGAAGCTCGAGTCATGCGTCCTCCGAATTATGACCCGCCAAGCCACGCTTCTTAACACCCGCTCACTTAACCCGGAAGCCAGCTGCACCAATGTGTCAGAGGATACACCATTCAACTGACGACCGCAGTCAGCCTGCAACAAGGAGTTGCTAGAGCGCGACGAGCCCCCTCCCAGCTAAACCCTCCCCTAACTCAGACGACGGTGGGCCAATTGTGCCCCACCCTATGGGACTCCCGGTCACGGCCAGTTGTGACACAGCCTGGGATCGAACTGGGATCGGCTGTTGTGACACCACAACACTGTGATGCAGTGCAGTAGACCGCTGCGCCACAGATCTTTCTTTATCTTAATTGTTTTGCACTGACTCTTGCACTGGCTCTACTCACCCACTCACACATACTACACTGACACTCCAACACACACACACACTACATATGCTCAAACACCCAGAACACACACATGCATATTGACGTCACACACACACTCACATATAGACAAACTTTCACACTTCACATACTTGGCTGCTACTCTGTTTATAATATATCCTGATTGCCAAGTCACTTTTACCTCTCCCCACATGTACATACTGTATTACCTCAAACCCCTGCATATGGACTCAGTACTCGTACTACTTGTATATAGCCTCGTTATTGTTTTTACTGTGTTACCATTTTCTTTTTTATTTAGCAAATATTTGTCTTACTTTTTAACCCTGCACTGCTGTGTAAGCAATTCCCTGTAAAGTCTACACCTGTTGTATTCAGGCACATGTGAACAATAAAATTTGATTTGATTTTGATTTGATATTCAAGGCATGTTTAGGAGGTAAATTATGACCCTGGTTCTGATATCAGCAGTTCTATTGTTCAACACAGCACAGCTCAAGTAGCCTATTCATTGTGTTGTGTCCCTTTCTCCAACAGAGCCAGATCCTACTTTGGACATGAAGACCCGAGCGGTGGATGCGATGATGGAGAGGATAAAGAAAGGCATTGTCCTGAGACCCACTCAGAGACCACAGGTAGGGCTAGATAGTGCATGTACAGTATAAATCAATCAATCATCAATCAACCAATCAGTCAATCAATCATGCTATCTACAATTGCAGTGATGAGACATCTGACATTTTGTCTCCTATTTCAGGTCGGATCAGAAGATGACCGTGCCTGGAGGGTGAGCACTTTTGATACCTTTCTTATTATAATAATTGTTATAAAAGACTATTGATTTATTTAATATTAAAATGCTTTTAATTTATGAATCTTTCAATCACAGGACCAGAGGATTGAGAAGAGAAAGTCAGCCGTGCTGGAGCTGAAAGGAATGCTGGTAAGATGGGATCAGTTAAGAATTGGGAGTCCCATAGGGCAGCGCACAATTGGCCCAGTGTTGTCCGGGCTTTGCCGATGTAGGCCGTCACTGTAAATAAGAATTTGTTCTTAACTGACTTGCCTAGTTAAATAAAGGTTAAATAAGAATGTCAACAAACCTTTTTTTTTTTTAAATTAGGGATTTTCAATTCGACAAGAGAAGTGAGTCTAATAGGTCGACGGGATTAATAATGTACCCTGATTGGTTTACTGTACTTTTGAAATCTTCTTTTCTTTGACCTGATTGGTTTAACCTCCTCCTCACCTATCCTGATTGTCTACTGTACTACCTCTACCAGGACACCATAAAGCACCAAGGCCACAGGAGGGCATGGTCACGGAATAGGTTCAGCCGAAATGTGGGGGAGGCAGAGCTACAGATGGTGCTACAGAGAAGGAGACGGGCCATGGCGGATGGACAGGACACCCCCAGCTCCGCCCCCTCCACTGCCATAACCCCTACCAAAATACAAGGTGCAGTAGCATCTCCATCCTTTGCTTTAGGGATTGGGGGACAGTCAGTCAGTTTGGGTTTTTAAGGGTTGCAGTGTTCTGGTTATTGTTTTGTCCACGGGCATTAAATTGATGGTACTACATTAAAAGATGGACTGGCCTGGTCTTGGATGGCTTGAAATGGTTTTAGGTCAAAGTTGGTTACAGAGAAAGATTGATGCAGATGATAACAAACGAGGAACCAGGAGGACACATCATTAGCCTACCCAGGCTACGTTTAGACAAGCAGTCCAGTTCAGATTTTTATTTTCACTACTTGGTCATGAAGGACTGAAAAAGATCTGATGTTAAAAGATGTGATCGATCAAAAGACCAATTAGTGGGGGAAAAAACTGAATTGGGCTGCCTTTCTAAACACAGCCGTAGTGATGTTTTTCACTTACCTACAATATTTTAGAATTTTTTTTAAATATAAAAATGTGCTTATATACCATATGTCTTTCCCCCAGGCCCGCAGCCGGGCGGTCCAGCAGCAGGAGCACTTCCCTGGGCAGGAGAGAGTGGCAGCACCCCTGTACTCCGGAGGCTCCAGCAAAACAGAGAGAAGAGGAACTCCCGTATCAGAGAATCAGAACTGATCATCTGCCAGGAGAACATCTGAAAGTTGGGGAAACGGATGACTAGTTTTGGGATACTGTACCACAGTGTTTCCCAAACCTCTCCTTGAGTACCCCCATCCAGTCCACATATTTGATGTATATGTGGAACCTTTGCCTGTAATAATAATAGTAACTAAAATGTGAGTGGCTTGGGTTAAGGCTTGACCTTAATCTTTGGGTTTTGGGGTCCCAAAGGGGTGCCCATTTTTATTTTTGCCATAGCAGTACACTCCTGATTGAAATAATCCAAGCTTGATGATGAGTTTATGACTTGAAACTGCTGTGCAGTGCTAGGGAAAACAATTACATTTGGATCACCAAGACCAGGATCAAGAATCACTGGGTTAAGGGTAGTAAGCCAATGGCAAAGAGCTTTCTGTGGCAGTAAAAATGTACAAGGATATTCTACTTGTGCTGGGTGTGAGAAATATTTTAATGGCAATATGCCCCTTTTTTAATAACCCATCCATGAATTTCTCTCAATTCACATTCAATGTTGCAACGAGAAAAGCAAAGAGTGAGAAGAATATGGTTCTGCATTGATGCTCTTATCGTGGAATTATTGGTGCATTATTGTCCTGATGCTCTGAAAACTTGTCTCTTTTTGTATAGGGGTCACTTCACTCTAATACCTGCTATGCTTCAGCTATGTAAAAAAACAACTTAAAAGTGGAAATAATACAATATTTTATTCACATCACGCCTCAGTTGCCATTTGTAAATGGAAAGCACACATGCAGTACCAGTGAATGAAAAATACACATACTACCACCAAATGATTTCTACTGTTTCTTTTGAAGAGTGGAAAGCTACCTTTCCTCTCATTCTACGCTCTGGACCTCCTTGTAGCTAGAGACCTAGCGCCTTAATTAGCTCACACAACAGAGGAATTGTGTCGGCTGCCATTTAGGCACTCCATATACTTGGGTTGCCAAGGTGTTGAGGAGCTAAGAGCACTCAGGTGATCTTAAAGGTCCTCCAGAAAGTGTCTGAAATGGAGGCTGGGTGGATGGCAGCTTTTTGAGTTCACACTTCCACACACCCCTGCTCTTTGTTAAAAGCATTTGAAAAGGATGGGATTACTTTCACACTTTGACTCTGACACCATTTTAGTTTCTGCTGCACGCTGTTCTGTCATTATATATTTATTTAATTTAGCTCCTTTACTAGAAAGGTCTGCTTTTCACTTTCAGCATACATTTTTCATAGTTTTTTTTGCCCCTCAATCTCAAAGGTGTAGGATTTTTAAATAATGTTGCTACTCCATTCTGTGTAGGTGTCTCTGTGTGTGTGTGTGTGTAATGAAATCAACAGAAATAAAGTAGCTTATTAATTATACTACAGTCTCACTTATTTCATCATTTACAGCATACCTGGAAGACCAACAGGTAATTGCAGCACATTCATTTCTGATCATCTATTCCAGCTCTAGCTGTAAACTACAGAGCGCAGGCAGCTCCCCCTCTGTCCAAATGTGCTGGAGTTCCTCCGACCATAACTGGCGCTGTAGCCACAGGGGCACACTGAATCCTGGAGACTGCAGCGCTTTCCTCAATGTCCGACTGCCAGTGGGAGGAACTTTGACCAACCACCAGTTAAATTATTTCACAGCACTTACTGTCACTTTTGTTTTTAATATATATGTGTGTTGTTTTACATGAAACGAGATGTGGTTTATTTATTTACTAAGTTGGCTGTCGTTGGTGATACAGATATCTTTCATCACACTAGCAATTGGTGAGTTTACTTTTTGAAGTTAGCTACAGTAGCTAGCATCGCCACATTACCTTCTTTCACACCCAGCCTATTGATGCATGTCAATTCGGCCTGGGCTCGGGGTGCAAGCAAAGTGACAATCAACAATGTGGCAGAATAAACTTTACTAACTTGCCAGTTAGGATAATAGTAGCAATTTAGTTAACAATGCTATGCACATAACGTAGTGTGGCAAATTCCCATAGCTAGCTACAGCTAGTGTGTGAGCTAACAGCCAACTGGGTAGCTAACGTTAGTTAGTTGTGATTCACAATCCAACCAAGAGAGTTCAGCACATCTACTTGTTTTCACGTGCAAAGTTGATCATTGTAATCACTACAGTAATATCTTGGCTAACCTGCGGCGTTTCATCCAGCCTGCAACTGGTGACAAAGCTTATCCAATGTAAACTACCTATTGCTGGTCCACACCTATTGCTGGTTGTTGTGCAAGGGGCTACTAGTAACTAACTAATTACTGAGTATCTTTATCACAACACTGCTATTTACAAAATCGCAAACTAACGTTATTGTAAAGCCAATCGTATTACGCAATAGTTGGATAGAAATGTCTGGCACGTAACTAACTGTTCGACGGTTGCCCTAACGTTACTCCTATATTCCAAGCAGAGTATGCGAGCGGAGTTGAGTGGTCGTAAATCCCGCTTGCACACCGCGCCATTAATCGAAATCACAATTTAGCCAACACTCATCTATTTTTGTTACTACCAGGACATACCATTTCGTTTTGAAGTATTGAAACCAAGCCATGTGACTTAAACCATTTTAAAAGACGTGAAAAGGTGAATGTAAGAAGCGCTCATAATTTAAATAAATATTCAGCCCCTTTGCTATGAGAGTCGAAATTGAGCTCAGGTACATCCTGTTTCCATTGATCGTCCTTAAGTGGACTCCAATCGTTCTAAATTCAATTGATTGGACATGATTTGGAAAGGCACACACTTGTCTATATAAGGTCCCACAATTGACAGTGCATGTCAGAGCAAAAACCAAGCCACGAGGTCGAAGGAATTGTCCTTAGAGTTTCGACACATGATTGTGTTGAGGCACAGATCTGGGGAAGGGTACCAAAACATTTCTGCAGCATTGAAGGCCCGCAAGAACACAGTGGCCACCATCATTCTTAGATGGAAGAAGTTTGGAACCACCAAGACTTCCTAGAGATGGCCGCCTGACCAAATTGAGCAATTGGGGGAGAAGGGTCTTGGTCAGGGAGGTGACCAAGAACCCGATGGTCACTCTGACAGAGCTCCAGAGTTCCTCTTTGGAGATGGGAGAACCTTCCAGAAGGACAAGCGTCTCTGCAGCACTCCACCTATCAGGCCTTTATGGTAGAGTGGCCAGACGGAAGCCACTCCTCAGTTAAAGGCACATGACAGCCCGTTTGGAGTTTGCCAAAAGGCACCTAAAGGACTCTCAGACCATGAGAAACAAGATTCTCTGGTCTGATGAAACCAAGATTGAACTCTTGGCCTGAATGCCAAGTGTCACGTCTTGAGGAAACCTGGCACCATCTCTACGGTGAAGCATGGTGGTGGCAGCATCATGCTATGGGGATGTTTTTCAGCGGCAGGGACTGGGAGACTAGTCAGGATCGGGGAAAAGCTGAACGGAGCAAAGTACAGAGAGCTTCTTGATGAAAACATGCCCCAGAGCACTCAGGACCTCCGACTGGAGTGAAGGCTCACCATCCAACAGGACAACGACCCTAAGCACACAGCCAAGACAACGCAGGAATGGCTTCGGGACAAGTCTCTGAATGTCCTTGAGGGGCCCAGCCAGAGCCCGGACTTGAACCTGTTTGAACATCTCTGGAGAGACCTGAAAATAGCTGTGCAGCGACCCTCCCCATCCAACCTGACAGAGATTGAGAGGATCTGCAGAGAAGAATGGGAGAAACTCCCCAAATGGGTTATTGTGTGTAGATGTAGGCTGAACAATTTAATACATTTTAGAATAAGGCTGTATGAAATGTTACAAAATGTGGAAAAAGTCAAGGGGTCTGAATACTTCCCGAATGCACTGTAAACACACTAAATAGGTCAGGAGCCAGACAGGGAGCCTAAGATGTAATGAAAATAAATGATTTAGCCTATATTATTAGGCTCTGTCTACAGTGCCTTTTTGAGTTAATTTTTAGAAAGACGAGTTTGGCCAGAGTCTGTGGCTTCAGGCTCATGTGTTGGTGCTTGAAGAACAGGCTAGCAGCAAAGAATATCCTCTCCGCTCTTGTAGAGTCACTGGGGATGCTAAAACACCCTTTGGGCCTCCATTGGCAGGCTGGGCAGAGATGCAGTGTTTTATTTGACACTTTTCTATAGGTAGACCTAAAGGGTTATGCAAAATAATCAAAAAATGGAAAACACCTTGAAAGTGGAAATAACGCCAGGCCTATTGGGCCAAAATCAATTATGGGCTATTGTATAGATAATAGAACATGAATGAACAACTTTTAAGAGATCTGATTTTTAGTTTATAAATACTTTACTACAGTGACATAGTTAGCTACACACCTCGTTCCTTTTTTTTTTTTTTTTTCATTTGCACGTAGTAAGTAAACCATCATGCTTTCGGGATATGTGTCTTCAGATTCCACAATGATTATGTAGTGGACACTACATCACCGCACTCCCCCTCTTGCTCTTGGTCCTCATCTTTGTAAGTCACCTTGATTTTACACCTGTGTGTTTTATCAGTTTCCTTATGAAAATATTTAGCGACCACCATGACAGTAGCTAAAGCAAGGGGCTATAGCAGCACACAAGTAGACTACGAATGCATGCTGGGCCGTGAAGTGAGCGAAATTGGAGTGGCCGAGAAGGCCGACGCTCCAGCCTTTGGGAATCGGGCTCCGTACTCCAGGCAAATTGGGCACGCTTCCTTCCAGCTCCGCTCCGCTCACATACTCTGATTACAAGGACAGATGTTTTGTTTAAAGGCGAATTGGCTCTGGAAGCCAAAACAGCCAGGTATTCCCATCTGTGTGGGATCCCTAACCCTATGAAGGTGTGTAGTAATTTAAATAGAAAAGTATTTCGTGCTGATATGAATATACACTCCTTATGCTTCCAAAAGCGTACCTCAACAGATGCGTGTTTAATGTTTTGAGAAAACAAAACTCCCTTTCTGAAGATACTATTGTCAATATTAGTGATATCTGGACATTATTTTTGATGATGGCAATACCTTTTAGAATAGTGAGAATTGCAATACATATCGCATCGGCACCTAAGTATCATGATAATCTTGAGCACCCTGGCAAATCCTAGTCAATAGGCGCTAAAGCAGTTAGTGTCTATGAATGAATGGGGTAGAAGTCATCTGGCTTATGCCCTTGTTTAAAATCAGTCTACTGTGCTAGTAGGTTTAGCTGTGCAGATGGGTTGACAAATTCGACACATTTTTGACGTGTTAAATGCATGTGCATCTGTAAACTTAGAAGATAATACTAGTTTGAAAGTCAAGTGAGTCAACTTTTGTCACGGGCTGTTTAGTTTTATCCTAAAATCCAATCTGATTGGACAGCTGTCACTTATTATCCGGCGTGTCTATTTTAGCAACTAATGTCATCAGCAATAATGTAGTAATCACTAATAACCGGTAAATTAATATAGTCCTTGTGGATTTAATGCGAATGTGTGTCAAAACAGCTCTTGAATCTCATGTTCAGACAGTGAGTGAGTTTGCACTGCAGGCAGTGAGGTGGTAGAACTAAGAGAGGGAGCTGTCCGATGCGGGATAAAAAAATAAATAAAAATGTCTGCCTGTCATGCCTCGCTATGAGTTCCACCGGCACTTGGGCATAGGGTTCAAAAGTGCACGGCGCTCTGTCCAGATTTCCTCACTCTGTGTGTTTAGAAGTCCGGGCGGGCATGGAGTACTTTGCCTTACGTGACGAGATGCAGATCCTTCGTGTGTGTGTGTGTGTGTGTGTGTGTGTGTGTGTGTGTGTGTGTGTGTGTGTGTGTGTGTGTGTGTGTGTGTGTGTGTGTGTGCGCTGTCACCCCCTTCTCTTTGATGTAATTGTTCTGACTTGTTTTAGTGCATTTGCCTCAAGTCGCCTTTTCTGGAAGCATGTTAGTAAATGTCTGATTCTGTCGAGGCTACCTTCAGTTTTTCAGGGGTTATTTTGGGTCTTGTGTGTGTGTATGTGTTTGTTTGTGTGTTTACTGCCGTGAATGTTGTTTCCTTATTCATCAATCGATCTCATCCCTTGTATGTCACAGTGCTGTCTATGGACAAGCTGGTAAATGCATTTTGTTGGTTGTTTTTATTTGATTTATTAGTACGTCTCTCCTCCCCCCCCCCCAGCTGCTGGCCTGTATTATTTGGCAGAACTAATAGAAGAGTACACAGTTGCCACTAGTCGAATAATAAAGTACATGATACTGGTGAGTAGTTTCTCTTGGATGATATCTAACACAGTGAATTTGAGCGATCATTTCCCTGAACACTTCGGCCTACAGTGTAAAAATTCAAAGAGCTACCTCTCTATCGTAACCGATCAGTCTTACACCCTCAATATCTTGGTCATCAACTTGTACTTTCATCTCTTCTGAACAACTCTCCCCTCCTCCCCTTTTTACTTGTTAGGTGACCATATTCCCATATGTCCTAGGCTGCATTCAAAATGTGCACTACATTTGTCCAGAGAACTATGAACAAAAATATTGCACTATAGGGTGGCATTTCAGATGCATCCTATACCACAGAGGGGAGTAGTATTACTAACACCCCTGCTCTGTGTACTGTACTTTAGTTCTCTACAGGTGTGCTGACGGGCCTGTACCTGTTTGAGGGCTTCCCATGGCTGATGATGGGCTGTGGTCTCTTCACCAACCTGGTGTACTTTGGCCTCCTGCAGACCTTCCCTTACATATTGCTGAGCTCACCCAACTTCATTCTCTCCTGTGGTGAGCATCAGAGGCAGGCAGCAGCTGAGGCAGGAACAAGTGTATAGTAGCGATAGCTTTTCTAGATGTAAACGCCAATCGATAATATGCAGGGCCTGGAGTTTCTTCCCTGATCATGTGGCCTAATTTAACTGTTTAAAATGCACTGTATTCATCCCTCCTACATATTTGTCTTTCTCTACCCCGCTCTCCCTCTTTCTCTCAGTATTGGTGGTGTTGAATCACTACATGGCTTTCCAGTACTTTGCTGAAGAGTATTACCCCTTCTCAGAGGTAAGCCTAGGACACACGCACCCACCCACCTCTGAAGTAAACCTAATCTGTGTTGATTACTCCTGAGCTCTTATGAGCAAAGTATTGCAGGGTACATAATCATTTATTTACTTAGCAAATGACATAATGGAACTATATGAGTGATGGCTCAAATACTCAGGGTTGGGTAGGTTACGTTCCAAATGTAATCATTACAGTTACTAGTTACCTGTCCAAAATTGTGATCAGTAACATAATTTATGGATTACACAAACTCAGTAGCGTAATCAGATTACTTGCAGTTACTTTTGGATTACTTTCCCCTTCATAAGAAGACCGTTTTTTTTTGTAATCAGTTACTCCCCAACCCTGCAAATACCTCACCTAGGGCAAAGACAGTTGCAATGTGTAATGGGAATATTTAAACTGAATGAAGTTAATATTCAAAGATCGAGGACTCACTGATTTATTATTGTATTCTCTGAACACTGATTCTGTTGTACGTGACAAAGTCACTGCTTTTTGTTTTCACCTTCATACAAAGCCTCTCAGGCCGGTGTTTACAGAACAGCCGTCTGCTGATTAGGACCTAGTAGTTATAGGCTACGTGTTTTGCTATGATCAGCGAAAAACTCTGAGCAGTAGTCGTAAACTCTAAAGGCAGAGTATTTCCTTGTCAGGAATCACTCCTGGTCCTGTAACTCCTCTCTTCACCTCCGTCTCTCCTCAACTCCATATCTTCTTCTCCCTGAAGGTCCTGGCGTACTTCACCATCTGCCTGTGGATCATCCCCTTCTCCTTCTTCGTGTCGCTATCGGCGGGGGAGAACGTGCTTCCGTCCACCATGCAGCAAGGAGGTGAGCTCTTAAGGCTAAGTCTGAAATGACACCCAATTTCCTGTGTAGTCCACTGCTTTTGACCAGAGCCTTGTGATACGGATACTTGGTCGTGTTGAGTAGGGCACACACTTAATTACAATGAAAAACGTTTTCCATGAAAGTACATTTTTCCTATAAAACTAGTTCAGTTAAATTGTGTTTTCTCCCTTCTGGACCCCACTCAGATATAGCACGTTCAGGTACCATTCCCCCCCCCCCCCCCCCCCCCCCTCACCTCTTAGCCAACCAGGTTCTTTTACTAAAAATGATTTAACTCTTTCTCAACAACTTATCTGGTTAGATAAATAAAGTTGAAATGTGTTGAATTGTTCTCCTCTCTTTCCTTCTCCAGATGACGTGGTCTCAAATTACTTCACCAAGGGCAAGAGGGGCAAGAGGTCTGGCATCCTGCTCATCTTCTCTTTCCTCAAGGAGGCAGTGTTGCCTAGTCGACAGAAGATGTACTGAGGCTCTACCCGGGGGGCTTGGGGTGGTCAGGGTGGGTGGTAGGGGTACAAGGGTATATTTGGGAAGGGACGAAAGGAGAGGAGGAAGAAGAGCTCATCGTAGCAGTGCAGACGAGAGCTTCCCATTATTGCTACGGACTAGCAGCAGTGTGTTTACAGGACTGGTACATCTCTCATACTCGCTCTCTTTCTCTCTCTAGCTCTGTTTGCATCTGAAATGGCACTGTTGCCTATATAGTGCACTATATAGTGAATAGGGTATCCATGTCTGTCTGTGATGATGGTGACAGCAAACAAAGAACTGAAGGCCTTTGGCTCCTGTTCTCCAGCTACAGTAGGCGTCTCAAATAGGCTCTCTTCTGCATCAGACTATTCTGTTCTGTTTTTTTAACTAAAACGAGTGTTTCTTATTGGACAAGTTCATGTTGTCCCCTCTCTGTTTTAGTCAGTTTACTTCTGTTTGGGGCCTAATGAATACGAGCCAGGTGGAGGACAGGTTGAAGGGGGGAAGAGGGGAACAGGGTTGGCGTGAAACGAGGCCAGACCGGATGACTTCTTTGCGTCCCAAAGGGCACCCTGTTCCCTACACTGTGCAGAGACCCATGGGCCCTGGTAAAAAGTAGTGCCCTATGAAGGGAATAGGGTACCATTTTGGGAAGCAGCCCTTGTGTTGTGTGCTGGGTCGCTAACTCCCTACTAGTATGGTGTCGCCTACTAAGCCAATGTTTGTACGTGGCCGCATAGGAACAAATGAGTTTTTCTTTTGTATACGTCTTTACTGTTCAACAATCATCAATGACTCCATGGCTCTCAAACGGCTCATTCTCTTGAGCCATTCAAAAGAAGAAAAAGAAAGCTTAAATAATACAAGGGATTTTTTGTTGTTGATAAATTGATAAAAAAACA
Source organism: Salvelinus fontinalis (assembly GCF_029448725.1). Classification (NCBI taxonomy): domain Eukaryota; kingdom Metazoa; phylum Chordata; class Actinopteri; order Salmoniformes; family Salmonidae; genus Salvelinus; species Salvelinus fontinalis. Next base: position 27,890,006 of record NC_074675.1, on the reverse strand, counting down.
GAAACAAACTAACATGCCCACGAATACTTATGAATCTGTGATAAGGTAGTTGACGTGCAATCATTTTTGTACGCTTCTTATGGGTGAATCGGGTACGTTTGGCGAGAGAAACGGCTAAAGTGATGTGTAGCAATGCTATTAAAGAGGCAGTTATATGGTGTGAGACTCATCACTGATTGTGTGGAAGGTAAATGGTATTTTCGCTGGGGTACGGAATTACAGGATCCCTTGAGAAAGATGAGCAAAAAAAGCTCAAGTAAAAAAAATACTAATACTGAGCTAAATAAAAAATGTGTTTATACTAGAGTAAGTAACACAAAAAAATAAATCACAATTATTGCATGCCCTGTTTTCAATACTCCAGCACCATCCCCCTTTGCGAGGATAACGGCACAGACTTTTTCTAAATGTTTTATGAAATTGGAGAACGCATTGGGAGGGATCTTAGACCATTACTCGATATAGAATCTTTCCAGATCCTTGGATCTCTTTCGTCTGCGCTTAAGGACTACCCTCTTCAATTCAAACCACTTGTTTTCAATGGGGTACAAGGATCTAGTATGGGGTACATTGACCACAAAAAATCTATATTTTTCAATTAACAATTTCTTTGTGGATTTTGATGTGTGCTTGGGGTTATTGTGTTGCTAGAAGATTAACTTGCGGACAAGTTTCAGCCTCCTGGCAGAGGCAAACAGGTTTTTGGCTAAAATGTCCTGATACTTGGTCAAGTTTATGATGTCCTTAACTAGGGCCCCAAGACCAGTGGAAATAGCCTTAGTATTAGTCGTAATAAGCTCCCGAGTGGCGCAGCGGTCTAAGGCACTGCATCTCGGTGCTACTGTAGAGGTGTCACTACAGACCCTGGTTCGATCCTGTATCACAACCAGCCGTGATCGGTAGTCCCATAGGGCAGTGCACAATCGACCCAGCATCGTCCGGGTTATGGGGTCGGCCATTGTAAAATAAGAATTTGATCTTAACTGACTTGCCTAGTTGAAGGTTAAATAAGAAAATAATAGCTAATTTACAGTATATTTTATACACTTTTTTGCCTCATCTTTATCAAGGGATCCAATCATTCCGGACCCCACTGTCAGACTTAATCAATGATTGGCGGTGAGGCAATTAACATTTTACATTTAAGCAATTTATCAGACGCTCTTATCCAGAGCGACATACAGGAGCAATTAGGGTTAAGTGCCTTGCTCAAGGGCGAGGTCGACAGACTTTTCACCTAGTCAGCTCCGGGATTCGAACAAGCAACCTTTCTGTTAACCTGGTGTGAGACTCAATATGTGAACGGTTATGTGGAATTACTTTCCTGGGTTGTGTTCACTGGGTATGAATTGTTTAAACACTTCTAACAGAAAATAAGCGTTGTTATTGGACTTGTGTTTAGTAATTTCTCTGTTCCAAAAAATTGATCTCCCACTACTGAACTGAACACGACCCTGCTTTTGCAAGGTACTCTATATTGATTGTGTGCTTTCACTATACGTGTATGTTCTGGGGCTAGCGGCAGTTGCGGGGGGGGGGGGGGGGGGAGGTTGAGCAGAGGTCTGGACATGCCATTGCCGGGGTGTGAAGTGATTCTCAGGAAGTGTGAGCGTTATGATGACAAAGTAAGCAGACAAAACCACAACTCCCACCTCCACCCCCTACCTTCTTTTGACAAGCTCTCACCTGCAGACCCAGACTAGACCCTGAGGGAGTGTCATCAAGACAGCAGGCCCCCGTTTGTGACAAGTGACCCAGGTTACTGTGGTCTCAGCCCTGTGTCACCCCTCCCTTACCTTCACGCAGGAGACCGAGGAGCTCCAACCACAGAGAAGTAGCTGGAGACTGGTGAACTCAGCTGTTGTTCCACTTATGTATGCATAGCCAGTTTGACATTGGGATGGGGGAGCCCTATAATGACACAGAAGCACTTAATTGGGACAGCAAGCCCAGAGTGGAAAGTTACAGGGTAGTCCTCTTATCTCTCCTGTATTCAACAACATACATAGTTAGTCATATACTAATTACAATACCCATTTGTCACCATTTTCGGGAGTTAGCTCTGACATTGCCAAACAATTATACGCCTTTCATAATCTCTGGCAATTTTTATTGGATGAGAATATACAGAATATACAATAATAATAATACTCCTGATATGCTAAATCTGTTATGTTTTGCAGAACACCACTGTCCAATCGCCTGTGATGCTTTGTGTCATAGTAGAGTCAAGTACAGTGTCTCTCCATTATAGTAGAGTAAGACTGGGAGAAAGTGGATCTCCACCACTCCTTAAGGTAGAAATTGCCCCCAACCACAGATCTAGGATCAGATTACCCTACCTGCCATTCTAACCTTAACAATTACGAGGGATGAAAGAAATCTGACTCTGGATCATTGGTTAGGGGTAACTTCTACCTCTCCATCCAGTCAGTAGTGGCCAGGCTCCAGCTCCTCGACCAGGTGCATGGCCACCTCTGTCCAGGGAGAGGTGTTGGGTCCTGGGGAGCAGCCAAGGCGCGGCAGGTCCAGCACATGGTTGGGCTGGAAGTGGTTGGGCGAGGCGATCCTTGATGGGAAGGCAGCAGAGAACAGCCCCCTCTGAAGGACATCCCAGGGCAGGTTGGGGACCGACTGGGGGGACCCATCCCACTTGGCAGTGTACTGGGGACGTCCATCCCCACGGGCCCTGCAGAGAGTTACGCTGCGCCTCAGGTCGGGCTCTGGAGGGGACCTCTCGGGCTGGCTACTCAGACGCACCCCCTGGGGCCGGGAGACAGAGGCCGGTGGGGGTTTGGAGGGGTTGGGGGAGATGTTCCAGGCCTCCCGAGGTGGGGCCCCTGGACACTGCCTGTGGCAGGCCTTGGTCCTCTGGCTTTGTGGCCTCTGGTCTGGGGAGAGGCAGTGGGCGTGAGCCTGGTTCCACGTGGCCCTAGGCTGGGCCCAGAGGAGGGGAAGGCCTTTCTTATCGGCCCACTCCGTGACCTTCTCTTCCATCAAGTTCTGTCTCCCCAGCTGAGGGAGGTCACCATGGAAACATGGACACGGAGGAGAACCAGGTAACAATCGTTAGGAAAAAAGGAATGATTCATTTTTGATTAAATTCAAGGGTTTGGACTTTTTAACATTGATGACAGTGTTAGATCTCTGTAACTCATGAGTAACTTCCTATCAGTAAAATAGTAACAGTATTTGTAATAGTAACAGTGATAATAACTGCGTTTTGTTTTTCCACACAGTAGAGTAGACAAACCTTCTCTATGTTCTCGGCCCTCCTGTGCATGTTGAACAGGTCCTGCTGAAGGTTCTGCAGCGCCTTGCGCCTCTCCATCTCTCTTTTCTTCTCGTTCTGCCACATAGAGTCCTTCAGAAACCTGGCCACACACAGTCAGTCACACATACAGTCAATTGAAGTGTCACTCTGTTAAGAAATAAGCCGAGTAAACTCATTGTCTTCTGATTGGTGGCGCCACTCCTAGGTGCCACTCACCCCTCAGCTGATCTACGAATATCTCTCTGACATGGCTGTATTACCTGGTAAGTACACAACTTGTTACCACTACTACTACACCAAACCTTTCAAACAAACACACACATCTCTTTCTCTATACCTCTATTTCTGTCCTTTCTCACTCACACACACACACACACACACACACACCTGGCGATCCTTCTGTGACACCAGATGCGTGCCAGTTCCAGAGGTGTGTGTCCTCTGTTGTCTTGTGCACCAGTGTCTGCCCCCACCTGCACTAGAGTCTTGGTACACTCCCACAGGCCCTCGGTGGCAGCCAGGTGGAGGGGCGTCAACCCTGTGTCAGTGGCTCTGGAAGGGAACCAATACACGACTCTCTTAAAGTACATCATCACCACCTTCATCTTCACTGTCATTATCACCATCATCGTCATTATAAAGGCAACGCTCATTATAGACACTGGGATAATGTTGTCAGAGCAAGAGATGACGTCGTACACGTTTGGCAGGGCTCCATGCTCCAGTAGGTAGGTGAGGCAGGCATGGGAGTGGGGTCTGCTCTTGGCAGTGAGGACCATGTGGATGGGTCTGCGGCCCAGGGGGCAGCTGGCGTTTATGTCCACCACTTGGGATGCCAACAGCAGCTTCATACACTCCAACTGCCCATGTAGGCCGGCCACGTGGAGCACTGTCAGACCCTAGGGTGTGTGTGTACATATAGGTATACAGGCGAGCACGGTGCACTCAGACAGGCACAAAAGGGCACACAAGTACAGACGGATGGACACACGCACACGCTCAGACGGACACAGACACTCAGCAGGTCAGTACAGCCACAGATAACATGTTGGAATGCATAAATATAAACAAATGACTAGCACTTCAAGAGATGGAGTTATTGAATTGACATCGAGTCAAGCCGCCGACACAGTGCTTGATTCACCTGTTTGTCGAGCTGCGTTGGGGATAGCGCCCGCTTCAGGCTGAGTCGCAGCCAGTCACGGTCCCCCGAGGTGGCCGCCTGGAACATGTCGCTGTCCGGCGGAGCCTTCACCAACCGCCGAACCAGCACCACCCCACCACCTACCCTGGGCTTACTGGAGGAGCACATTATCCAGTCACTCAATAACAACAATCAGTCCAGGAACAGGTTGAGAATAGGAGTAAAAAAACGTTCGTCTTTAGTTTTTCAAATTATAGTTTGATAGTATTAAATAAACTAGTAAGCCCAGGCTCTGGTTACCCTAAACGTCTGCCAGCATTAAGGCGACTCCTTGCCCTTGGGCGGTGCGCAACCACTAGGCTAGGCTACTTCAAGTTGCGCTATAACTTCTGATAAATTGCAGGCACGAAGGCTTGGCTACAATGTTACAGTGTTTCAACGGGTTAAATGTATGTAGCCTGGCAAATCAGGATACAATTTTACCACATAGTAGCCATCTTTAGGTCGATCATTTTCCGCGTTTGTTTATATGTTCCATGGTTGCTATGGTTATTCTTCATATTGTTCCACTGTTTTTAAGCACAACAACTCAACAAAAATATAATTAATTGTATTTATATTACTCAACAACCCAAAACAGAACATTGCAAAAGAACGATGCATGACAGATAGAAACTTTCCTATTTAGAATCAATTTAATTCGAACACTTACTTTATTTTTCCAGAATTCAGAAGTTGTCCTTGTAAAAGATAATTAATTGAAAACATGCGCATTGTTAATGTTCCAATCCAAGAATATAGACATACTTTCGAGTTATAGCCCATGGCCCATTATCGCAGTCCAGTGTAGAAGGCAAATAAATTATGTAAATTTTACTGATGTTGAATGAAACGCTTGTGTGTGCGTGTGTAGAGGCGTGGCCAAGAAACCCCTCGGGTGAAAGGAATCCGGGCCTGATCTTATTGCTTCTGTTGTTCCTCACTCACCTAGCCTACAGACGACTGGGCTTTGTTTTGTAACGGCTATGAAATGTGTTGAATTAAACAAATAGCCTAGTTCACAGCAAAGGCAGTTCTAGCATACTTAAAATATATATATATATACACTGCTCAAAAAAATAAAGGAAACACTTAAACAACACAATGTAACTCCAAGTCAATCACACTTCTGTGAAATCAAAGTGTCCACTTAGGAAGCAACACTGATTGACAATAAATTTCACATGCTGTTGTGCAAATGGAATAGACAAAAGGTGGAAATTATAGGCAATTAGCAAGACACCCTAAATAAAGGAGTGGTTCTGCCGGTGGTGACCACAGACCACTTCTCAGTTCCTATACTTCATGGCTGATGTTTTGGTCACTTTTGAATGCTGGCGGTGCTTTCACTCTAGTGGTAGCATGAGACGGACTCTACAACCCACACAAGTGGCTCAGGTAGTGCAGCTCATCCAGGATGGCACATCAATGCGAGCTGTGGCAAGAAGGTTTGCTGTGTCTGTCAGCGTAGTGTCCAGAGCATGGAGGCGCTACCAGGAGACAGGCCAGTACATCAGGAGACGTATAGGAGGCCGTAGGAGGGCAACAACCCAGCAGCAGGACCTCTACCTCCGCCTTTGTGCAAGGAGGAGCACTGCCAGAGCCCTGCAAAATGACCTCCAGCAGGCCACAAATGTGCATGTGTCTGCTCAAACGGTCAGAAACAGACTCCATGAGGGTGGTATGAGGGCCCGACGTCCACAGGTGGGGGTTGTGCTTACAGCCCAACACCGTGAAGGACGTTTGGCATTTGCCAGAGAACACCAAGATTGGCAAATTCGCCACTGGCGCCCTGTGCTCTTCACAGATGAAAGCAGGTTCACACTGAGCACATGTGACAGACGTGACAGAGTCTGGAAATGCTGTGGAGAACGTTCTTCTGCCTGCAACATCCTCCAGCATGACCGGTTTGGCGGTGGGTCAGTCATGGTGTGGGGTGGCATTTCTTTGTGGGGCCGCACAGCCCTCCATGTGCTCGCCAGAGGTAGCCTGACTACCATTAGGTACCGAGATGAGATCCTCAGAGCCCTTGTGAGACCATATGCTGACACATGCACATTTGTGGCCTGCTGGAGGTCATTTTGCAGGGCTCTGGCAGTGCTCCTCCTTGCACAAAGGCGGAGGTAGCGGTCCTGCTGCTGGGTTGTTGCCCTCCTACGGCCTCCTCCACGTCTTCTGATGTACTGGCCTGTCTCCTGGTAGCGCCTCCATGCTCTGGACACTACGCTGACAGACACAGCAAACCTTCTTGCCACAGCTCGCATTGATGTGCCATCCTGGATGAGCTGCACTACCTGAGCCACTTGTGTGGGTTGTAGACTCCGTCTCATGCTACCACTAGAGTGAAAGCACCGCCAGCATTCAAAAGTGACCAAAACATCAGCCAGGAAGCATAGGAACTGAGAAGTGGTCTGTGGTCACCACCTGCAGAACCACTCCTTTATTGGGGGTGTCTTGCTAATTGCCTATAATTTCCACCTTTTGTCTATTCCATTTGCACAACAGCATGTGAAATTTATTGTCAATCAGTGTTGCTTCCTAAGTGGACAGTTTGATTTCACAGAAGTGTGATTGACTTGGAGTTACATTGTGTTGTTTAAGTGTTCCCTTTATTTTTTTGAGCAGTGTATATACTGTATATTATCAGTAACATACATAGTCTTACATCATAAAGAATTTTCCCCATTAAAGTGGTCGTCATTTCAACACCGACTTTCCTATCAATGTGGTAAATCGTTTCAATAGAGGCCTCTATTTTTTTCCTTTAATGTCCATGATAAGCCTACAGTAGCCTATGACATGACATGATACACAAATCTGGCACATTGGCCCACATGGAATTTGTCTAATTACTAGCCCAATTAACAACATTCTATTATGTCCAGGTCAATCTAATCTGATGCCAGAGTCCTGAGTGGCGCAGCAGTGTAAGGCACTGCATCTCAGTGCAAGAGGTGTCACTACAGTCCCTGGTTCAAATCCAGGCTGAATCACATCTGACCGTGGTTAGAGTCCCATAGGGAGGTGCACAGCGTCGTCGGCCCAGCGTCGTCTGGGGTAGGCCGTCATTTTGAATAAGAATTTGTTCTTAACTGACTTGGCCTAGTTAAATAAAGGTAATAAATTAAAAAATGCCCCTTTTGCCTTCATTAGGTAGGATGGAGTGTCTCCTGTCATGATACTGGGAAATGGATACTTCCAACCAATGGGGTTCCTATAGTTCAAGCCAAAGCCCTGGGCAGAGGCATTGACAATGCATTGGCTGGAGCATGTGTTGTCATTGACAGTGTATGGGTCTGAGGTTTCAGAGCAAGTAAGTATGAAATCGGTCGATTCTGGATGGAACCAGTATTGGAGGCCTGCCTCGCTGAAACAACCTGGACTCAGGGGTAGACGTAACATAGTAAACGAAAATTTGGGACACCCAAATGAGTATGGTCTGTTATGTTTGGTATGGTTCATCATCTATTTCATATTATGAATTTTAATTTGTAGTGGGCAACTTTAGCTTGGTGGCTAACGCTAACATGAGCTAGGTGGCTAATGTTAGCTAGGCTAGGGATTCGGGGTTAGGGTTAGGTGAAGGGTTAGCTAACGTGTGTGTGTGTGTGTGTGTGTCAGTGGAGGCTGCTGAGGGGAGAACGGCTCATAATAATAGCTGGAACGGGGCAATTGGAATGGCATCAAACACCTGTAAACCATGTGTTTGATACCATTCCTCTGATTGCACTCCAGTCATTACCAAGAGTCCGTTCTCCCCAATTGAAGTGCCACCAACGTCCTGTGGTGTGTACGCGTGTGTGCGTGATCGTGCGTGCTAAGGCGTGGGTGTCTGTGTGTGCGGCGAGACTCTCTATGTTTCTGTGTGATCAATGCTCTCATCAGTAGGGTTGCCTCGTCTGATCATTGATTCTTGACCTAGTGAACTCTGCCTATACCTGGGAGAGATGGACCTTGGTTAAATCTGATAATACTTTGCAAAGTATGTGTCATGGCAATACTGTACCTTCACATGACAGCTGAATGCTGTACTAATTCACTTTTGTTTTAAGTAGGCCTGTCACGTGCATGTTCCCCTGTCCAGTGATAGCCATTCAGAAGAAAGATGCCCTCTGTATCTCATGCTTGGTCAGGAGAAGCCATACTGTATGATCTATAAAAATGGAATTCGATGGATACCTGTTCTAGGAGTTCTTAGAATTCTATTTAAATGGTAGAATCCAAATTCTATTTCTATGGTATGAGTTACTGTGTGTGTTGTGTGGCTCCAAGAGTTACTGTGTATACTGTGTATGGGGTTGACTGTCGTTCAGTACAGGTTCAAGGTCAGACCGGAGATGGTTTTGCTCCCAGCTTGACCCCGGAGTCTGCCCGCCAAATGCATCCCTGCCTCAGTGACTTCCCTAGCCTGTCCTTGGCCACATGGTGGGGGTCGTGTGGAGCACTTAGTGCAGTGTGTGTGTGTTCGTGCGTGTGTATGCGTGCGACGTTGTGGACTCCTGTTTGCTCCTAGCAGAAGTCTCTGGACAGAGACCCTTTCATACAGTATGTCAATTTCTGTTTGGCTACACGGATCAGATGCTTGCTTGAGTGGTGTGCGTGTGTATATGGGTGTGTGTGGATGACAAATGCTTCAAAGCCTCCCTCCACTGACTATCTATTTGACCCCCAGCAGGTTGATCTCGCCAACACTGTCGCACCATTAGATCTGATCTGAGCTATAGTTACAGCTTAGCAAAAAGGCCCATCAGAGCTGCTCAACCCTGCTTAAGGCAGGAGTGAAAATGAGCTCATGTCCTCGAAGCTTGCGAGGCCCGCAGTGGCCAGCTGTGGTGCTTTGCCATTGGCTCCCCCTTTTCATCCCATCATCAGTCTGGTCCCTAAGAGGTGGAGTTCTGAGCTTTGGGTGAGATCACTCAGTGAAGCTCGGCCAATTAGTCAGTCAAACTCAACATTAAAGCAAATACTATGTAGTCAGTCCGTGTTCATGCAAACACGTTTAATCACACACAAACAGACTCACACAGACTCAGTACCCTTCCCATCCCCAAGCACTCATGCTCTCACTGCTGGTCCATTTGAAAGACACAAAGCCAGTGTGGAAATGTGACTGCAGTGAAAAGATGGGCTCCAGCCTAAGGATGTATTCGTGCTGATGTGGAGAGTGAGAGCTAAAAAGGACAGGGAGGGAAAGAGAGAAAGAGATAATGACAGTGAGAGGGAGAGAAAGAAAATGAGAGAAAGAGATAAAGAGGAGAGAGATAGAGAAGATGAAGAGAGCTTCATAGGCCTCACAGCGCCTTCATATTTTATGAGCCACCTCGTGAGGACCTCATGCCCTGGGGGCCTCTGAGCTATGTTAGTGTAAGTGCGCTGATGCCCTCACTCCTCTCTTTCTCTTTCTCTCTAAATTGTTTTCTCTCTATCTTGTTCTCTCTCTCTCTCTCTCTCTCTCTCTCTCTCTCTCTCTCTCTCTCTCTATCTATCTCTCTCTCTCTCTCTCTCTCTCTCTCTATTGCTCTCACTATCTCTAATCCTTCTCTCTCTCTCTACCCGCCCCCCCTCTATCTCTCTCTTTATCTCCCTCTCTCTCTCTGCTCAGCCAGGCGGCAGTGTGTTAATGCATCCTGGCACATTCTGCAGCTCGGAGTCACAATGTGGCCGGGCTTTAAGCAGTGACCGTACCACGACCTCCCTCAGCCTCCACGCACGCACTGTCACTGTACGAGGAGGGTGAGACATGGGGCGAGGGGGGTGAGGCGAGGGGCGTGAAGGGGGGGGGCACAGGCAGGGGATGGCAGGGAGGGGGAAGCACATGGGAGAGGATGGCAGGGAGGGGCAGTGAGATAGGGGAGAGAGGGGTGGACGCTGTTTCTGCCTGTCACCCGGCGGGTACTATCCAACACAGTGCCAGTGAGACAAATGAAGGACCGCAAACTGAGATATGGAAATGTGTGATGCGATGCAATGGGCTGGCTGTTACATTGTAGGCTTTCAGCGCTTGTGTAACCATGTATCTCCATGAGTGCTGAACATTACATTAGTTAGAGGAGCTAAAGACATGGAATATAATGTATTAATTGTAAAAAATGAAATATTTTGGACCGTTGATGATCAAAGGTCTCTTACAAATGATATGCACTGTATTTGTTTTACTCTGTCTCAGTGAGTGGTGTGTATAGTATACAGTGTGAGTAGCTATACACTCTTAGAAAAAAAGGTACTATCTAGAACCTTAAAGGGTTCTTCGGCTGTCCCCGTAGGAGAAGCCTTTGAAGAAACCTTTTTGGTTGCAGAACCCATTCAATAGAGGGTTCTACATGGAATCCAAAAGGGTTCTACCTGGAACCAAAAAGGGTTCTACCTGGAACTAAAAAGGGTTCTATCTTATGAGGACTGCTGAAGAACCCTTTGGAACTCTTTTTTCTAAGAGTGTAGAATAGAAAAGCGGAGGCCCCTGCTGGGATCCTACTATAAGATGCCTCTGATGCACGCCGTTGTCTCTCTCAGTCCTCGCAGGATAAAGATCTCATCTGTTGGGTCCTGCTCCCTCATCAAGATAAACATCTCATCTGCTGGTTCATTCTCCTTCATCAGAATAAACATCTCATCTGTTGGGTCCTGCTCTCTCATCAAGATAAACATCTAATCTGTTGTGTCCTGCTCCCTCATCAGGATAAACATCTCATATGATGGGTCCTGCTCCCTCATCCATGAGGTCCCTGTGAAGAATGTGCCATTACTCTCCCATCTCCTCTCTTCTCCTTTCCTTTTCTTTCCTCCACTTCCTTTTCCTTTCCTCTTTCTGTTACTTTCCTGTCCTTCCCTCTCCACTCCTTTCCTCTTTCGTTCTTCTCCTCTTTTCTCTGCCTTAGCTGGAGCGCCCAGGAAGGAGGAAAAGAGAAAGACAGAGAGAGAGGGCAATAATGAGGGAAATAAGATAATAGCTGAGGCGAAGCAGATTTAAAGAGCAACCGAGAATTGCGGATGGCGCTGGGTTAATGAAGAATTGAAGGAGGAAATGAAGGGTGCAATATAATGGACGAAAGAGGCAGGGGTCAGCCCCAGAGAGAGAGAGAGAAAACAGAGAGCGGGGAAGGACATGAGTGTGTGAGATAGAGAGATAATAATGGGGCTAGGGCAGTGAAGTCAAAGATCAGGAAGGTAAGAGAGACATTTCTCTGAAATGACAGGTGACCATGGCCTCTCTATGACATGTCAGTCCCTGGCCCCCCCAGGTGAGTGGCATGCACGATGTAACATAGTTGAAGGACGATGGCCCAGTGACTCATCTGCCAATCCTCTTACAGATCGATGGGCAACCTGCACCAAACACACACACACACGCTACAGCCTCTCTGTACCAAGGAGGAGAGGGTGAGGTACAGTAGCAGACAGCAGAACAGTAACACCAGCAATGTTAACCTGTAACCAGACCCAACGTTTCCAATTCAAACTTTATTGTCCCCGCAGGGAGAGTCATTCATTGTGCAGTCAGGAGTAAAAGACAGAAACATTAAATCCAGTCTGAACTGTAGCGTAAACTAGTCTTCTATCTCATTTCAACGCTTGGCTTCTCTCCAAACCCAGCTACCTCACCAACTGTTGTATAATGCCGATATGACGTTGCTTAAGCTGGTCCTGTGCTCTTTTGTACAAGAGAGTTGTGTTTTTTTCTCTCCCTTTCGCTCTCTCTCTCTCTTTTTCTGTTCTCTCTCTCTTTCTCTCTCTTCGCCTCTCTTGTTTCCTTTTGTGATATGATGTTGAAGTTGATATGCTTGGAAGGCTGTTCTGTCAATCTGTTGGGTGTCACTATAACCAGAAAGGCGGCCTGCCCTGGGCTGTACTGCAGTTCTGTACTGTAGTTCTAGTGTATGTGTGTGCATCTGTGTGCATGTGTATTCCAGAGGAGGCTGGTGGGAGGAGCTATAGGAGGATGGGCTCATTGTAATGGCTGGAATGGAATCAATTGAATGGTATCAAACACATCACACATGGAAACCGCGCTTTACTCCATTCCATCCATTACAATAAGCCCTTCCTCCTTTCTAATGGTTCCCCTCAGCAGCCTCCGCTGGTGGAAGTGTGTGTGTTTGTGCGTGCGTGCGTGCGTGCGTGCATGCATGCGTTTATGTGTGTGTGTCCGTGCGCGTATGAACACAGACCCCATGACCCTGCTGAGTAGTGTGGATGGATGGATGCAGGGCATCTATATCCAGGTCACAGAGCATTTCCCCTCACCATGGGTTCACCAGAAGGACATATCATGACTGCAGAAAACCCCATTGCATTCATATACCGGGATTGACACTGTAGGAGCCATTTTGGCCTTCTTCTGTGTTCATTTAATGTGTTGTGTATATATTGTCGCTGTGCGAATACCTGATTCATCAAGGTGAAAAAAAATGTATCCTAGAGCAAGGCACTTAACCCGTCGTACTACTATGGCTGACCCTGTAAATAAACACATTTCACTGCACCTATGTGACAAGAAAACGTATTTTGTATTTTTTGTATTGTCTGTCAAGGCAGGTTTTCACTTGTTTTGAACATTAGGGGCATTCTCACATGGGGTTATGGGTCACTGGTCACATGTATATAGGTGAGAAGATAGAGCATTATTTTAATCACAATGCTGTGAATTTCAGACCTGGGTTCAAATCATTTCTTCAATGAGCTTGCCTGTTGCAATGGAACCAATAGAAATTCCCCAAAGTGCAAACCCCACCCACTTGGCAGTCCAGGCATGCTAAAATAAAACACTCAAAACCACAGGGAGGGTGAGGTGGAGAGGAGAGATTACCCCAAAGAGAAAGAGTCTGTCTCAGGGGGATTGACTTGTGGAGGTCCCCAATTTTTTTTTCTGAGGTCTTGGCTGATTTCTTTTGATTTTCCCATGAAGTCAAGCAAAGAGGCACTGAGTTTGAAGGTAGGCCTTGAAATACATCCACAGGTACACCTCCAATTGACTCAAAGGATGTCAATTAGCCTATCAGAAGCTTCTAAATGATGCCATGACATAATTTTCTGGAATTTTCCAAGCTGTTCAAAGGCACAGTCATCTTATTGTATGTAATCTTCTGACCCAGTGGAATTGTGATACAGTGAATTATAAGTGAAATAATCTGTCTGTAAATAATTGTTGGAAAAATTACATGTCCTAACCGACTTGCCAAAACTATAGTTTGTTAACAAGAAATTTGTGGAGTGGTTGAAAAACAAGTTTTAATGACTCCAACCTAAGTGTATGTAAACTTCTGACTTCAACTGTATATGTCACTCCCTTTGGTTCCTTCCCCAGGCGTTATTGTTTCTGTTCCACTGTCATGTCTGTGCGTTGTTTGTGTTTCTTGTTTGGTATTTAGTAGTTTAGTTTATTTATTAAAACACTCACTCTCTGAACCTGCTTCACGACTCTCACCGCACTCGTTACAGAATAACAGCTCACCTAAGGGAAGCATCAGGGAGCGTTTTTTTTTTTTGTGTCAGGTGGAATGACATCGGGTCCGGGAGCCGCGACAGGCTTTCATGCCTCAGCCAGATCGCCAGGCTCCCCTGCCTCCGCTGGCTCGTCTGGCTTTCATGCCTTCGTCGGATCCCCAGGCTCCCCTGCGACCACCGGCTCGTCAGGCTCTCATGCCTCAGCCGGATCGCCAGGCTCTCCTGCCTCAGCCGGTCTGTTGGGTTCCCGCGTCCCAGCCGGCGACAGGTTCCCTCGCATCAGCAGGGGTGACCGGTCCGCTCCTGATCCCTGGGATCGTCCCTTGGGTTGGCGTCCTGCGGCTGGAGACGAACGCGTTGAGGAGGGGGTACCGTCAGGTTTGCTCGCTAGGTCGCCATGCTCCTGCGTCTCAGCCGGATTTACAGGTTTCCCGCGTCTCTGCAGAGGTGTCTGGTCCACTCCTGATCCCCGGGATCGTCATTTTGGTCGGTGTCCTGCGGCTGGACCCGATCATTGGGGAGGGGGTACTGTCACGTGTGCTCCCTCTCTGGCCTCTAGGTCACCAGGCTGCTCTTTATGGCGCACACCTGTCACCATTGTTACGCGCACCTGCGCGTCATCAGACTCACCTGGACTCACTTCCCTGATTACCTTCCCTATATATGTCACTCCCTTTGGTTCCTTCCCCAGGCGTTATTGTTTCTGTTCCACTGTCATGTCTGTGCGTTGTTTGTGTTTCTTGTTTGGTATTTAGTTGCATTTATTTATTAAAACACTCACTCACCTGAACCTGCATCCCGGCTTACAGCGCACTTGTTACACACACGTCGTGACAGTGATTTAATACTTTGCAATTCAATTGGCAATTTTTTTTAAACGAGGTGGTGGCTACCCACTGGGCACACACTGGTTGTCATTTTAATGAAATGATGTGGAATAGACGTTGAATTGACGTCTGTGCCCAGCAGTTTGTATTTATATTTATGAGGGATCCCCATTAGCTGCTGCCAAGGCTAGCTGCTGTTCCATAAGGTGTATTTTTTTAGATTGTAGTGCTTGCATCAGTTACCTGATGTGGAATAGGGTTCTATGTAGTCATGGCTCTATGTAGTACTGTGCGCCTCCCATAGTTTGTTCTGGACTTGTGAAGAGACCTCTGGTGGCATGTCTTGTGGGGTATGCATTGCCGAGCTGTGTGCTAGTAGTTTAAACAGACAGCTCAGGACATTCAGCTTGTCAACACTTCTTAAAAAACAAGTAGTGATGAAGTCAATTTCTCCTCCACTTAGAGCCATGAGAGATTGTCATGCATATCATTAATGTTAGCTCCCTGTGTACTTTTAAGGGCCAGCCGTGCTGCCCTGTTCTGAGCCAATTGTAATTTTCCTAAATCCCTCTTTGTGCGACCTGACCACAATACTGAACAGTAGTCCAGGTGCGACATAACTAGGGCCTGTAGGACCTGCCTTGTTGATAGTGTTAAGATGGCAGAGCAGTGCTTTATTATAGACAGACTTCTCCCCATTGTAGCTACTGTTTTATCAATATGTTTTGACCATGACAGTTTACAATCCAGGGTTACTCCATGCAGTTTAGTCATCTCAACTTGCTCAATTTCCACATTATTCGTTACAAGAGGAAATATTTAGGAGTAACTTATTCCCTGCCACCCATTCCGAAACTAACTGCAGCTCTTTGTTAAGTGACGCAGTCATTTCAGTCGCTATAGTAGCTGAAGTGTATAGTGTTGAGTCATCCGCATACATAGACACACTGGCTTTACTCAAAGCCAGTCACATGTCGTTAGTAAAGATTGCAAATAGTAAGGGGCCTAAACAGCTGCCCTGGGGAATTCATGATTTCATTATGTTGGAGATGCTTCCATTAAAGAACACCCTATGTGTTCTGTTAGACAGATAACTCTTTATCCACAATATAGCAGGGGGTGTAAAGCCATAACACATACATTTTTCTAGCAGCAGGCTATGATCGATAATGTCAAAAGCCGCACTGAAGTCTAACAAAAACAGCCCCCACAATCTTTTTATCATTAGTTTCTCTCATCCAATCATCAGTCATTTCTGTGAGTGCTGTGCTTGTTGAATGTCCTTCCCTATAAGCATGCTGAAAGTCTGTTGTCAATTATTTGTTTACTGTAAAATACCTTGAGGGATCTGGTCAAACACCATTTTCCCCAGAAGTTTACTAAGGGTTGGTAACAGACTGATTGGTTGGCTATTTGAGCCTGTAAAGGAGGCTTTACTATTCTTGGGTAGCAGAATGACTTTTGCTTCCCTCCAGGCCTGAGGGTACACACTTTCTAGTAGCCTTAAATTGAAGATATGGCAAATTGGAGTGGCAATATCATCCGTTAATATCCTCAAGAATTTTCCATCCAGGTCACTTCTACGCGATGCCAGTGGATAGGTCTTGCTAAAATTATGTGAAACCACGTCGGTCACCATGACTTGATCAGCTGCTTAGCCAACTTGTTGTAGCTTGCTTACTAACATAGCTAGCTAGTTCTACCTTTTACTGACAAATAAACAGCTTGCTTAGCTTGCCCTGAAGTTGTAGACATGCTGCTCCAAAAGGAAGGGGGACTGTTGTCAGAAAACAGTCTGTAGATCAGAATATTTCTCCACAATTGCTACTAACGTTGGGGTCAGCTGAGTGCAGCAGCAGCTGAACTGACGGGAGGCTATGACTCGTGGCAGAACAGGCAGCGCTAGCTGCTTCTTCATAACTCATTCATTGTGGTAAAATAATGTTGCTAAATGTATCTAGCTTATGGAGGAAACATTTGGTATTCAGCCTTGAGTGTGTGCACTAGGTTAGCTTCCTATTCCTTTCAGTGACTGACTTAGAGATATGTTAGCCAACTAATGGACAAATTTAAGCTAGCTTGTTGTCATTTACGTTGTTAAACTCCAGAAATACTGCTCCGTCAAGAATCAAACTTCTTAGCTAGATGTCAAATTGAGCAACTAAGACTTCTTGAGCAAAAAACTTCACAATCAATTACAGATGTATTGTTTTAGGTTATATTCATTTTTACTATTTGAAGGTGTAATTGGGTACATTAGACAATGTCACCTAGGTAATATTTTCGAAATTCATGGCAGCCCATTGTATCCGGACTACTTTCGAGCTATCCCATTACCCTTTGCGAGATATGAGACAAATCAGAGCAGGCCCACTACATTATACTGTGCTGCTCAGGTAATAGCTCTTCAGTCTTCTGAGAGGTGCTATTCTGAAGAACATGAGCAGAGTGTGAAACCATTCTGAGAGGGTTACAAGATCAGCTCTTTAAAGGAGGGCTCGGGAGTGTTAAAGTGCCTCATCTCTCTCCTGCCCCTCCTCATCTCTCCTACATTTCTCCTCTCCTCCTGACTCACCCCTTCTCTCTTCTTTCCTCCCTTCTCCTGACATCCCCTCCCTTCTTTTCCCTCTCCTCCCGACTCACCCTTTTCCCTCTCCTTTCCCCCTTTCTCGTCCTCTCTCATACCCCCTCATCCTCTCCTTTCCACCTGACCCCACTCCTCCCCTTATCACCTTATACTAGGAACAGTACAATATTGCAAGGACCTTGCTGACATACAGTATGTCTATGCTTGGTGAGTTTATTCTAGCTGTACTCTCCGTGACCCCCCCATTAGCCAGTTGGAGAAATCAATAGGGATCAATAACACAACAGGACGCCAGTATATGAGGCCAGTCTAGGAGGTCTGTACCTGTTTGTGAGTGATAATGAATGACAATGAAAAGCTGTGAAGGAAAGGAAGAAGAGACCGCCCTCCCCTCCTCTCTTCTTCCCCCTCTCTCCACTCCCTTCTTCCTTCTCCCTGCCCCTCCCTTCCCTTCCCTGTCCCCTTCGGCAGATGCAAACGTGGCATTTATACCGGTGAGATTGTGCTCTTACGCTTTTAAAGGAAGTGACATCTCCCTCTCTCCACAGCAGCCTGTGCAGGCTTTTAAACCCTACTCCTTCATCGTGTCTTACCATGGATTACACCAGGCCCTAGAGCACTGATCCCTGCTCTGCCCTCCACTTAATGGATTGTTTGCTTTAAAGCGGGGAAGGGAAGGGGACCTCTCTCTTTCACTACCTCGTACCCATCCCTCTTGCTTTAGCTTCTCCTTTAAAGCCGAAAACATCTATTACTTTTCCTCTGTGACGATGAATGAGCTCTCTCTCTCACTATGCTTTTTGACTCTGGTGATAAAACGATATGCTCCTCACCTCACAATCTCCATGTCCCTCCCTCTCATTGGTCTTTTATCTCAAATTCATTCCTTTGATTACTAACACTTATTCAAGCTCATTTTAATTCAAGTAAAATGTAGCTTTATGTATTCAAATAATGTGTAGCAAAGGTTATTCCCATCTATCCAATTTAATTGAGAAAGAGTTCACCCTTTCCATAGATGTGTTGTAAGAGCCCTATTGTGGGAGTGACCGAGTCTGACTGTGGCGAGACTCTAGCTAATGGACGGAAGCTACATGTTTGGATGCATGAAGCCATCTTGGCGTTTGCAAACTTTAGGTGGCAGAGTTTAGGAGGACGCGTACAAACACACAGGCCTGGGGTCAAGTGATTAGAAGGATGAACAACTGGCGCTCTATTCATACAGCCACTCAGATCGTTTTTGATATAGAATTGGTACAATCTCCAAGCCTTTACCTCCTTAATTACATGCTAAATATTACGCTTGACTCGGACAAGACAAGGTTGCTGATAACTATTTCATACTTTGCAAAGAAATGTATTCTTGTGCATTGGGAAAATTAAAACCCACCCGCTTTTTACTTGTGGGTAAAAGAAGTTGCAGGTGTTTTTCCATTCGAAAAATTGACAATGGACTTAAGAGTATAGCGGTCCCACATTCTTGCGGGTTCTTGCGGGAAACTACGGGTTCCTTTACTGTCTTTATTGGGGAAAAGATTTTAAAAGGTGTTGGGCATCCTGAGACCCAGCGAGTATCCTTGCTTCATTGAAAGAGAGGGAAAGGAAATAATAATAATAATAGTAATAAGAAGAAGAATTGTACTAGTTGATCTGGAAAAGCTCTGAAAATATAACTGTTTTATGAAAATGTATCTGCTGCTATTTGCTAATGCTAACTGTACATGATAATGGTACCTGTTGCTATTTGATTTAGTTTGACTTATATATGTATGTTATCTTGTTATCTTTATATTATTATTATAATTCTTTTTTGGGGGGTCTTTATAATTGTCTGGGGGGAAAAATCATTTAAAAAGTATAATAATAAAAGGATAAACAACAGAGAGTGAACTGTTCATCTCCCTGTCCTCCTCCTACTCCTCCCTCCTTCTCTGCCCCAGCCTGGATGGCCAGCAGTGGAATTAATTAGCTGATGACATACATAACATTGGCTTCAAAGCACTTCAAGGCATTTTCTTAATAACAGGCTGCTGTGTAACTCCTTCCGATGATCATGAATGTCGAGCCAACCGCATTCAGCTGCAGTTCTCTAACACTCAGACCTGGGTTCAATTACTATTTGAAATTATTTCAAGTACATTATCTGTGCTTGATTGAGCTTGCCTGGCTTAATGGACTAATAGAAACGTTCAAAAACTGTAAATCCCACCCACCTGGCACTCCAGGCAGCCTAAGCAAACATTTCAAGTATTTGAAAGATTTCAAATAGTAACTGAACCCAGATCCGCTACCAGGTCAAGCCCACTATGGGTAGCATCCGAAATGGCATCCTATTCCCTATGTAGTACACTACTTTTAACTAGGGCCCATAGCGGAACATTTTGGACTGGGCCTAGACATTGCATGGCCCTGCTCAAAAGTAGTGCACTATGGAAAAGGGTGCCATTTCAAACTCAGCGTAGCCATTCTTATAGCATGATTGTCATCTGAGAGGTCCCTATAGAGACGTAGGTTGATAAGTTGATGACCCATCAGTTAAGTGATCCTGCATGTCAAGATTCAGTATAAAGAGTTGTGTAACATTTCTACCTCTGAATTATGACTGACTAACTGTCTGTGAGTGACAGGATTGAATGATGATGATGGATAGTATAGGTCCCAAACTGGTTATTATTATGCGCAACATCTGAAAAGGTGAATAGGCTACTTTGTAATCAGAACACATGCAGGCTAATGTGCCATCATATATATATATATACACTACCGGTCAAAGGTTTTAGAACACCTACTCATTCAAGGGTTTTTCTTTCTTTTTACTGTTTTATACATTGTAGAATAATAGTGAAGACATCCAACCTATGAAATAACACATATGGAATCATGTAGTAACCGAGAAATTGTTAAACAAATCTAAATATATTTTATATTTGAGATTCTTCAAATAGCCACCCTTTGCCTTGATGACAGCTTTGCGCACTCTTCTCATTCTCTCAACCAGCTTCACCTGGAATGCTTTTCCAACAGTCTTGAAGGAGTTCCCACATATGCTGAGCACTTGTTGGCTGCTTTTCTTTCACTCTGTGGTCCAACTCATCTCAATTTGGTTGAGGTCGGGGGATTGTGGAGGCCAGGTCATCTGATGGAGCACTCTATCACTCTCCTTCTTGGTAAAATAGCCCTTACACAGCCTGGAGGTATGTTGGGTCATTTGTCCTGTTGAAAAACAAATGACAGTCCTACTAAGCCCAATCCAGATGGGATGGCATATCGCTGCCGAATGCTGTGGTAGCCATGCTGGTTAAGTGTGCCTTGAATTCTAAATAAATCAGACAGTGTTACCAGCAAAGCACCCCCACACCATAACACCTCCTCCTCCATGCTTCAAAGTGGGAAATACACATGTGGAGATCATCCCACACCATGTCTCACAAAGACAAGGCGGTTGGAACCAAAAATCTCCAATCTCCAACCGGTCTAATGTCCATTGCTCATGTTTCTCGGCCCAAGCAAGTCGCTTCTTATTATTGGTGTCCTTTAGTAGTGGTTTCTTTGCAGCAGTTCAACCATGAAGCCCTGATTCACAGTCTCCTCTGAACAGTTGATGTTGAGATGTGTCTGTTACTTGAACTCTGTGAAAAATGTATTTGGGCTGCAATTTCTGAGGCTGGTAACTCTAATGAACTTATACTCTGCAGCAGAGGTAACTCTGGGTCTTCCATTCCTGTGGCGGTCCTCATGAGAGCCAGTTTCATCATAGCGCTTGATGATTTTTGCAACTGCACTTGAAGAAACTTTCAACGTTTTTGAAATGTTCCTTATTGACTGACCTTCATGACTTAAAGTGATGGACTGTCGTTTATCATTGCTTATTTTATCTGTTATTGCCATAATATTTACTTGGTCTTTTACCATATAGGGCTATCTTATGTATACCCCCCTTACCTTGTCACAACACAACTGATTGGCTCAAACACATTGAGAAGGAAAGAAATTCCACAAATTAACTTTTAAGAAGGCACACCTGTTAATTGAAATTAATTCCAGGTGACTACCTCATGAAGCTGGTTGAGAGAATGCCAAAAGTGTGCAAAGCTGTCAAGGCAAAGGGTGGCTATTTGAAGAATCTCTAATATAAAATATATTTAGATTTGTTTAACACTTTTTTGGTTACTACATGATTCCATATGTGTTATTTCATAGTTTTGATGTCTTCACTATTATCCTACAATGTAGAAAATAGTAAAAACAAAGAACAACCTTGAATGAGTAGGTGTTCTAAAACTTTTGACAGGTAGTGTGTATATATATATTTTTTTTTCTTTCTCCCTCCCCTCAGTTGTCCTATGTAAGTGGACAGCCTTTTTTGAATGACAAGCTATATGCCAAAGATGGACAGGACTAGGACAGACACTGATAATTGGCATCATCATCTAGGCTACTTAGTTCAGCCGATGCCACGATGAAAGAGAGATAATGTAGTAGACTATTATTGTAGCCTGCTCCCTGTTTGCCAAAGGGACACAGAATGAGAAAGTATTATTTCCTGAACTACTTATTTTAGTTACATCTCGGTGTCTGGGGTTCGGAAACCACGGCCCCAGGACGCTTGCCGAGGGTGCCCGCCTGCGTCCTAGAACTTAAAGCGTAGGCTACATTTACTATGCATCCGAGCGCTAAGAAGACCTGACACAGCTGGCTGCATTTGCTGCTTCGCGCATAAGCGATCTGAAAACGCAGTGCTATTTTCGTTGTTGTTAATTTGATCCGTGTTAGGACCTCGGTTCACAGTTCGGTCAGCCTTCCCTGATACTATTTTCCCGTTTGTTTCAGTAAAGGTTCTCCCGTCACATCGCATTTAGGTCGAGGAGCCCGTGAACTGTGAATGCACCGTGCGCAGGGACATGGGTTGCGCAGAGGTGCCTGCCTTGCTTTGCGCGCTGGGTCCTTGGCTCCGTCGAATTCAAGTGATTCCATGTTCTATTTTAGAAACGTTTTCCTTTCTTGTTATAAAACTGTAAGGATTCATGTAAAAAAAAAAAAAAACGTAGTTAATTAGTTACCAGATTAAGTAGAAATGTGAAAATTATTATAACCCAAATAAAATTGAATTATGTTTTGTTTTATTAATATTAACATAATGTTTAGTCAAAGTGCAACTAAAGTGAGATTATATGTTTATTCAAATATATTGTCACAAAGCATAGCATATCCTACACAAATCCGCGTGCATGCAACAAGACGAAAAGGCAATTCATCTCAGCACACTAAAATCACTTTTATTAAAGTCTAAACTAATTTTAGAAATTTCAAAAGCCTATATATTTTTCAATTTAAAAACATAATAACAATGAATAATGTTCTATTGTTATTACTATTTAAGTTACCTGTTTTTCTGCAGTTATGTCCGATGGGCCGTCAACAAGTTTGGTAAGCATGTAGTGTGTCTGCCTGCTCGCGTGCGGTTGTGCGCATTCTAGGAAGAATTTAGGCTAGAGTCTCGTGGCAAACCATTGAGTTAGTAAGCAGTTCTGATAATTTCATTCTCCTATTTTCCTCTGTTGTCATTAATTATTCAAATGGAGAAAAATAATGGAATTTTTATTCACCTCAAAGGGAGCATGCAAAATAGGTCTACCTGGTAAATAAATATGTATTGCGTTAATTTCATAGGCTATGAAAACGGGATTTTATTGCATATGAAATTTAATTGTACAGTATTACAATAGCCAAATTAATTATAGAATTATATTACAGTTTTAATACAGTTTTACAGTTTTAATATTAGGCCTACCTATTTCAAATTGTGTATAGGGAGAATATCTGTAGGTAACCTATGTGTTATCTCTTCCACCGTGGATTTGCTCAAACATTTTCAAAAATACGTTGTTGTTCAGGCGTTGTACTATTATTTAGACTATTATAATGAAATATATATCGGTATACATTATGTTTACAGGCATACCTCTTAGATGAATTTACTCTTGTTACAGGAAAACAAAACAGTTTATTTAGTAGGGGGACATTTTTTACAATTGCAAAAGCACAATGCAATCCCAAAATTTGAAGCAACACAAAATAATTGTTTTAACCAGTTTTTACCCGTTTTTTTCTGATTGAGATTAAATATGGAGATATTTTACAATTGAGATCTGGAGCTAATGTGGGCATATTTAATGTATTTTAATGATGGTATAGTCTATAATTACCTTTTTCTTTACAGAGCTTCCGCGCACAAGTACACTAGTCCATTATATTATAGGCCTACTGGACATGCGGCTCACGCGAGGAGAATGTCATGCGCCGAGGACAGAGACGAGAGACAGAATGCAAGAGACAGATATGATGTTTGGCACTAAAATTCCATGGCACTTTTCCCCTTTAAACAGCCGATGGCAGTTGACCTAAAAAGGTTAAACAGAGGCTAGCACGTGTTGTTACACCACAGCACAATTGGGTCATACTAAGTTCATGGAGAATGATACATTTCATAAGCGCTTTTTTATAGCCTACATTTCCAAAACATTTAGGCTAGGGGAGGGTGAGTTTGCACATCGGAGAGATGAAAACATATTTTGATGTTAGCTTCACTAAATTCACATTCATGGCGACAGGCGTAGTCACTATTCATGCGTCAGTCTTTCCTATTTTTATCAGACCTCGGTCTTATGTGATGGAATAACGAGGGCAACAGCACACATGCTACATTGTACAGCACAACAAACACACACACACACACACTCGGTCGAAAAGGTTGCTACCCTCCACATGTTTTTAATCACAAGAAAGATCCTCAATTAAATGTTCTTACTTATAATAAGACAAACAATGCTTTTGGCCTTTTATCAAATAATGCAGACAAAGGCATATTGTCTTCCACCTCTACTTCAATTCATCCTTATCATTTTATTCCAAAAGGGAACGGATAATTAACTCAACAACAGCACAGACTATTGAGCATACAGACCGGAAATACATTCACCCTTCCCCATTTCGCCAGCAGACGTATGAATAAAACCTATTTCAAAATGTTGTGAAAACCACAGTAACAGACCATGTGCGCGAGAGGATTGCGCTTAGAGCGGTGCGCAGGGAGAGCGAGTGAGCAAGCATCGGGCCAGCGTCAGTGCGTGCCCATGCATGTTTTCCGCCAGAGCGCATCATCTGCACCAGCTTGAAATATAAAGCCTCATGTAGCCGTGGTTGCTGGCGTTCTCTCTCTCAGATTCAGTTTCAGTTTCAGATAAACTCAAGACCAGACCACTGGGGGCAGTTGCCATGGCATCGGCAGCATATTTCTAGCGCTCTCTCTTTTCCTGTTTGATGCCGTGTGAACTCTTGACCTCGCTGTTAAAAATCCCCAGTAATGGATATGGTTTCATGAGCAGGATATGGACTATATTACTATTTTCCCAGCACACCATGTCACTGTGTACATTTTCCACGAGATCTCGTTCCAAGCATGGTGGGATGATAGCAATAGGCCTATTAGCCTACTACTTCAACTATAGGATAGGCCTATATATTCAAGCAGGCATTGAATAGGCCTATGTGTTTAAGCTACAGAGAAAATAGCAAGCTCACGGTACACTCTCAAATTGACTTGACTAGGCTATAGCTCTGCCCTTCTCTGCATTACACTCCTGTTCTGCACACTGTGTATATAGGGCCTAATTAGTCTATTTTCACTGGGACCATGTGTTGTGAAATCACTCATGAAAATCCACTGTTGTGGAGGATTGAGCTAAGGGGGCACTCAGTGCCAAAAGCCATTTCTGCCCTGGCTGGCTGGAGCCCCAAGCCTCCAAGCCTCTTACTCTGCACCAGTCTATAGGCTAGGCAGTAGGCTACAAACTCAGGCCTGCTGCCACCGATACATCAAACAAACACAACCAGAGCAGACACACTCTAATCCGCTCGTCACGGCCTAGCCAACGAGCCAATGAGATTCCTCTCCCTCCCTCCCTCCCTCTCTGCTAGCCTCTTGTATTTGCGTCTGGTCCATTTTACTCATCTCTGCTCACCCCCTGTATTTTCTCTCTATCTCTCTCTTTTCTCTTTCTGTCTCTTTGCTCTTATCTCTCTCTGTGCTCTCTGTCTCCCTCCTCTCTATCTGTCTCCCTCTCTCTCTGTCTTCCCTATCTTCTCTCTCTCTCTCTGCTCCCTCCCTCCCTCTCACTGCATCCCCTCTCTCCATCTATTTCTCTACCACTTTTATACACCCCATCTACTCTACTCAATACCTAAGTAAAGGAAAACAGTTGTTACAGGCCAGGCCAGACAAGAGTGACTTCATTATACATACATAATCAATGTTTAATCTCCTCTCCTGAAACTGGCGTTGCTCTTCGCACTCTCTGCACAACCATGATATTTTCATCCCGGTAATCGAGATAAAACCAAATGTAATAACTTTCCCTTCCATAACCTGCAAAAAAAGAGAGAAAACATTCATTTGGTATCAGACAGTGCCAGATGCCTCTTTCAGAATTTTGGATTTTTTTCGGTAACACCTGGGGATATTTGAAGAGTACCTACATAACACATTCATAACCCATACATAACACATTCATAACACATTCATAACACATTCATAACACATACATAACACATTCATAACACATACATAACACATTCACAACACATACATAACACATTCATAACACATACATAACACATTCATAACACATACATAACACATTCATAACACATACATAACACATTCATAAGCAGCACTCTGCAATACACTACAGCAATACACTCTTGTCACCCTTCTAGAATATTCGAAAGTTCTAAGATTCTGGCTTGGATTCTCCTCAATCAACATCCCTACATTACGTGCAGATAAAAGTAACATTTTCAACACATATTTTGTTAATGTTTGGACAAACCTTTTTACAGTTACATATAGAATTACTTGCAGAGTAAATCTTGTATAGGTTTGAGGTAAATCTGTGTGCTCTCTGAGTATGTGTGTGTGTGTGTACAAGTGCGTCCATGCGCGTGTGTGTGTATGTGTGTGTGTGTGCCTTCATGCATGTGTGTGTGTGCGTATGTGTGTGTCTATCTATCTAATTCTCTGTCAGTCTGTCATCGGGATTTGCGTTGCAAAGCGCTGTGCAGAGCTGCATAACTCTTTATGTAAGGAGGTCTCAGATGGGGTGAGAGGGTCAGATGAGGATGGGATCGGCCCAGTGTTTAGACTTGTGTGTGTGTGAGAGAGTGGGCGAGAAAGAACGAGAGAAAAGCTGAGGAGATTGAGACAAATACACCAAAATGGGATGCATTCAGCCAGGGATGCAACTTCACTGGGGACGGGGGTTTTATCAGTACAATGTGATACAGAAAAAAAGCAACCGTGTGCTTGAGGACCATGTAGACGCCTCCAAGCGGTCGAGTAGACTGTTTGGAGTGTTCAGCCGGCTGGATTTAGGACAGTGCGGACACCACTGAGCGGGCTGATAGGCTGTGTGAAGGCATAGCTTCTGGAAGGCTGGCTGGACCAGCACGGGAGAGTTGAGCATAGTTCAGTGTGTATGTGTTGTGCTTTTTCACTGAGTTGTATAAGCAAGCAAGCAGAGCAGAAACTGTCTACTCTTTAGTTGACTGATGTAGCTGACAAGGTAACTGCTGTTTAACTTAACATAAAAAACGAAACTAATATTTATGCGCAGTGCTGAGCTAGTATTGTAACTGACGTGTAATGTTTTATCCCCTCTCAACTGAGATGAATGAATTAGCTATGCTAGCTAGTAGCCACCACAGCCAGGTCAGCTCTAGCCTCTAGCTACCTGTCAGATAGCGATATGAGGTGGCTATTATTACTATCTAACAGCTGTTGTTTGTATGGACATGTTTTGCAGCCTTTGTTTCGTACAGTTTCAACAGAGAGCTGACCAAAAGTTGGCAAATGTTAGCTATTTTCTTTGCCTCAATCACACTAGACGTGAATCAAACGATGAAGCCATCGGCCAAATGATTGAAGATTGATATTGTGACATTTTTTTCAGTGCAATGTGAGTTTTATTAGTCAGTATGGCTATGTAACGTTATTGATCTGTCAGTTTCCCGAGTTAATTCTCTACTTTTCACACTGACAAAGTAATACGCAGTTCTAAAGTTACAGGCTTCACTGTGATGGTGCACAGTAGAGGTCTGTGTCGGATTTCTTCATCCCGCTCCTGCCTGCACCCACAGCTTTTCATACCACCATCCACTGGCTTTCTGTCCGACTTCCACCCGGTACCGCAAGAACTGGTCCCAAACCCAAGCACAGTCCCGCAATGTTATTTTAGGCGTATGTGACACAGCCCACTTGCCAGCTATGGTCCCAGCAATTTTGCGCCCTATAGGCGATATCAAATGTGCAAAAATCACTTAAGAAATATGTTAAATTACCAGAGATTCTCACATGGCCTTATATTAAGCTATCTGTATTACTGGGCTGGATTAGCGAATATGCTAGATGTAGTTTGAAGAGAGCAGAGTTGGAGAGACGTACACTTTCTCTTGAGCTATTTTTATAGCCTACCGGATAAATATGGGTGATCAATATTTAGGCCTTTCTAGACAATGTAGTAAACTATAGCCTAATCATAGGCCTATTTAGGAAGTACATTTCCTTGGAAAGATCCTTGGAAAGATAACTGCCCCATGCTAAAGCTACTCTATTTAATTGAGACCACACGTGCACCTGATTGCGCAGGTATGGCTACTGAACTTGAAGCAGCAAGAATGATGACAGCGACCCTTGCTAAATTTTGCATAGGCCAATAGGATATAGTCTATCTCTTAGGAGGACAATTTGCAGGCCGAGACAAATAAATGGGTAATCAATACTTATTGAAAATGAAAAGGTGCAACGCTCGCTCACCATAGTAGACTAACCTATGTATTTATTTACAGACACTAGTAAACAATAATACAATCATATTTAAGTTCATTTCATATTTAAATTAACTGCCACGGGATTCTCCGCCCATGTAGGCCGCCTACTCTATTTCAATGAGACCGCACATACTGGCCGCACTTGAACTCTCACGCCCAACTAGGAGAGGTAGGCTACTGAAGTTGAAGCAGTGAATTCCGAGCGCGTGAATAATGTGAAAAATATGTGCCTTAAATACAATAGGTAGGCTAACGCATACAAAGCAGAAAGAGGACCGTATCCAAATAATCTGCGGGACAACAAAAATACAATATTTTCATCCCAAAGTCGTCTGTCTGTCTCCCGCTTGCAGTACCTGCTTTCATTGATCTCTGTCGGGACCTTCAGGCATCCCACGGGAATGCAGCCCTCTAGTGCACAGTCAGTACACAACACTGTGCTCATCATGTCTTAGAGGGATCCGATTGTGACATGGGTCCCAGCAGGGTCAGACAGCCAGGGAAGACCAGTCTACAGAGCTCAGGGGAATTTTGCAGTATATTAACAACATCATTGAATTATATAAAGTTTCATCTTGAATTGATGGCTAGGCCTACAGTAGCTACATGACAGCAGCTTAAGCTTAACGCTACAGTCTGGGATCTGGCAAGAATGTATAAATGTACAACAAGGTAGTTGTTTGTCATGCCTCACCTTAGAAGGATCAGATGGTGACAAGGGTCTCAACAGGGTCAGGCAGCCAGAGGAGACCAGTCTGTGATGGAGCTGAGGTGAATTTTTGCAGATACAACCACCTTATTCTCTCTGCGCAGCAAACACTGGACAAGCCAGATGCCATTTTAAGCCAGTCTGACAAACCTCCAAAGTTGATTTCCAAACTGTATCAAAGGTTGATAGAGGCTTTTCCCGATGACACATCACATGTAAAACAAAAGTGTGAGGAAGACCTGCTAGAAGCTATTGATGATGATGAATGGATACAGATGTGTTAGAATGCCCAGTCAGGTTCATATCATCTCAGACATAAATTACGGCAGTTTAAGACCATCCATAGAACCTACTATATGCCAGTGAAACTGACTGTCACGCACTCAGAAATGTTATTCCTCTGCTGGAGATGTAAAACACAAAAAGGGGACATATTTGCATATGTTATGGTCTTGTGAAGGCTGGCTGAAATCTGGCAACGAGAATGTTCTTTTATCTCAGCAAGTCTACAGATTCTCCCTGTTTTTGTTTGCTTGGAAATGTTAATACTGGAGACTGTTGTCTCTCTCCTGTGTAGCCAAGCATTTATAGTGACTAAGAAATGCATTGCCATTAATTGGAAGGTTGGTTATCCTCCCACAATGTCAAGTTATGTATCACTAGCTTTGATTTATTACCAGATTAAGGGTATACGGGGCAATTTTCATAAGGTCTGGATGGCTTAAATGGATTACAGTATGACTAAAGGAGTCTGTATTGAAAACATGCCCACGTCAGGGGACATACCTATTTAGGCAATCCCTAGCTGCTGGGCTGCTCAGTCCTGGCCCTGGGGGTCTACCGTCCTGTGAGTTGTCACTGGCCTAACACACCCAAAACCAATAATGAATGTTTTACTAAGATCCTAAAGCTGAATGGGGTGTGTTGGGTTGGGGCGCTGCAGGGTGGTGGGAAAAAAAGAGCTCTATAGTACTATGAGATTAATTATATAGAGGATTTGCTGTTTCTGTGTGTTTTTTTGGTTGTGTTTTTTTGTTTCTAAACCTTTTCACTTGGGAAGTAAAAAAATGAAAGGTGGGAACTGGGAAGGAACTTCTGTTGGGAGACAGTTTAGTTATTGACTAGGCTGGTAGGGTTAGGGCATGCAGGTGGCTCGGGCTGGCTGGTCGGTCTGGCTGACATTTGATATAGAGAATAAAGACAATCGAAAGTCTTTATATTTTTTGAAGACTTGTACATTTGTTAGGCTATTGGTTAAAGGTGCAACAAAATATTACTTGTTGAATTACATTTTATCTCGTTCAGTGTTATTAATCACTTAAACATATGTAATAATAATCTCTTACCTAGCTTGATGACTGTGGACATTTTTGCTTACTTTTTGTTCTAAATAGATATGGCATATTGGATTGGGTAAAAATGCAGGAAATCAGCTTTAGATGCCCAGGTTATGCCAGGTTATGTCCCCCCCCCCCCCCCACACACACACTTCTAAAACCAAAGATGCGCCCCTGCATTCAGCCATGCACAGCTAAAAGGGACAAACATAAATGGGGAAATAAATTATGCACACATTTTTTTTTAAACGGGAAGAGAGAAATAGAAATAGAGGGCATGAGATAGAGAGGGATGAGAGAGGGATGCATACAGATATCTGGAATGAGAACGGTTATAGATACCAATGTCTTTGATTCTTGATCCAGCCTGACATTGACGGAAGCGATGATCTGAACTGTGAATCGCAATGCTTGCCTGCCTGGCTTTGACCTGTGTACAGTACAAACAGTATATGAAACACCTTCAAATACTTTAGTGGCGCTTGATTGGGCTTGCCCGGCGTAATGAAACCAATTGAATAGTCCCCTAAAAGTGCAAATCAATCCTGTCTATCTGACACTCCAGAATAAGCTCAATCAAACACTCACAAAAGTAATTTGAAAGACAATAATTACAATTTCAACCCAGGGAGGTCTCATGCATTCTTCCCTCCCCCCTCTTTCCTCCCCATTTCCCCTGTCTCTATCTCTTTCTCCACAGGGTTAGGGTCATGGCACCCCAGGCGTTTACGTAGAAGGACATGTGAGTTTTGTTGACCTCTCTATCTATCCGTCCGTCCCTTATCTTCCCTTTGTTTCAAGTTTTAATGTCACATGCACAAGTACAGTGAAATGCTTTTCTTGCCAGATCTAACTCAAACAATGCAGTAATCAAGAACAATGTAATACTAAAATAACAAGGTAGAACAAAAACACATATAAAAATATATTAAAATAAGAAATAAGAAGAACACGATAGAATAATTCCTACCGTTCTTCCTACTTTCCTTCCTCCCTTCCTTCCTCCGCCCCAGAGCTCCCTGTCAAGGCTCCGCAGTGGTCTACGGCGATGACGTTGTTCGTTCTTTCGTTCATTCGAGGAAAGCACCTTGAACTCAGCAACCACCCCGGCGGTCACGCTCGTCACGTTGCGTAACTCCCCCCCCCCCACCTGACCTCTCCGTGAACCGTTGCATCGCCGCCGGGGGTGACGCTAAACCGTCCCGTTCAGGAGGCAAAGAAGACAGAAGAGCAACAGCGCCTCACCCCTGTCTTCTTCTTCTTCTAAAAACTATATCATAAATCTAAGCAGGCAGACGGCTGAGGATACAACTTTCGTGGTGTACAGGGGTTTGGGTTGACAAACAGGGAAATATGCATGGTCATAGCCTATAGTGGCACTGTATAGGACAGTGTACTTCATGTCCCAAAATATACAGAACAAAAATATAAACGCAACATGTAATGCGTTGGTCCTATGTTTCATGAGCTGAAATAAAAGATAGCAGAAATGTGTCAATACGCACAAAAAGCTTATTTTGCACACACATTTGTTAATATCCCTGTCAGTGAGAATTTCTCTTTTGCCAAACTAATCCATCCAACTGACAAGTGTGGCATATCAAGAAGCTGATTTAAAAAACATGATCATTACACAGGTGCACCTTGTGCTGGGGACAATAAAAGGCCACTCTAAAATGTGCTGTTTTGTCACACAACACAATGCCACTAATGTCTCTAGTTTTGAGGGAGTGTGCATTTGGCATGCAGGAATGTCCACCAGAGCTGTTGCTAGACAATTGAATGTTCATTTCTCTACCATAAACTGCTTCCAACGTCATTTTAGAGAATTTGGCCATACGTCCAACCGGCCTCACAACCGCAGACAACGTGTAACCACGCCAGCCCAGGACCTCTACATCCTGCTTCTTCACCTGCGGGATCATCTGAGACCAGCCACCAGGACAGCTGATGAAACTGTGGGTTTGCACATCCAAAGATTTTCTGGGTTATGGGCAGGCATACTTTTATTGATGGCAATTTGAATACCACAGAAATACCGTGACAAGATCCTGAGGCCCATTGTCGTGCCATTCCCTTCATCCGCTGCCATAACCTCATGTTTCAGCATGATAATGCATGGCCCCATGTTGCAAGGATCTGTACACAATTCCTGGAAACTGAAAATGTCCCAGTTCTTCCATGGCCTGCATACTCACCAGACAAGTCACCCATTGAGCATGTTTGGGATGCTCAGGATCGATGTGTACAACAGCGTGTTCCAGTTCCAGCCAATATTCAGCAACTTTGCACAGCCATTGAAGAGGAGTTGGACAACATTCAACAGGCCACAATCAACAGCCTGATCAACTCTATGTGAAGGAAATGTGTCACGCTGCATGAGGCAAATGGTGGTCACACCAGATACTGACTGGTTTTCTGTTCCACTCCACTACCTTTTTTTTTAACGGTATCTGTGACCAGCATATAGATATTTGTATTCCCAGTCATGTGAAATCCATAGATTAGGGCCTAATGATTTTATTTCAATTGACAGATTTCCTTATATGAACTGTAACTCAGTAAAATCTTTGAAATTGTTGCATGTTGCGTTTATATTTTTGTTCGGTGTACATATATATATATATATTTTTTTTTTAATGGAAACTTCTATTTCATCTCAATACAAGAATACGTACATACATTTTTTTAATTGTGTAGTGCTTTTCAAAGAATCTCAAAGCACGTAAAAAGTGAAATAACAAACACAACGTTTTAATGGTGGAGATTGAAAGCCTCGGGTCAGTTTAGGATGAGATGGAGGCTGTTTGGGCTGGAAATGCAGTGGAGGTTCAGTGGAGGGGGCATCAATGGAAAAGCCAAAGCTCTTTAACAGCGCGCTACACCTGGTTCACTCCATTGGAGCCCCTTCTCTGGGACTGGTCCTCCATTGCCAGGAATGTAACACCCACCTGGGTGATGCCGTGGCTGCTGAAAAGCGCACAAAAAGCCACCACATCTTGGCAGTGGTTAGGAGCATTCCCTGTACAGTGCCTGAACTTCCTTGGTTACCTCTGGACACAGCATGCAGTCCATGGTTTCAATACTTCCAAACATATTATTTGAAGCCAAACAGCCAGCTAGCTAGCTATCAAGCCAAAATATAGACTTTTCATCACGATCCTGCAACTCTGAGAGTCAAGACCACAGGACATAATGAGCAAACTCTAGAGCAGCCTAACACCCAAAAAATAAATAAAAAATGTAACAAAACACCCTTAAAAATACTAAAAATATGGACAATATTTACAGAAGAATGAACTGAAGTGGAGAATAAAATGAAATAAAATGTGTTGAATAAATGTATTTTCGATTCAAGAACAAGCAGAAAAAATATTTTCAAGAGCGAAGAGAGAGGGGTTGGAGATTTCATTTCACTATGACACCATCTTTTGGACAACAGCGGTCACTGCATTTCAGAGCGTGAAGCCCAACAGAAAAATCTCCTCCAATCCTTTTCATGTATCCATTCCAAAATGCACTACTCATACGTTGACTAAAAACAAATGGAGCTTTGCAATCAGCTCAAACCAATCCAATAGTTACAATTTGACATGAATGAGGCTCGCAAACAATAGCACAGCAGGATTTGAACACTCTCTCCAACCAGTATATCCACAAAGACAAATCCAGACAAATGTAGCTTTTCATAGTAAAATGCCTGCTATATTTTTAGATGACTAGAGTATCATTTCCCTCTGATTTTGATGCATTGCTGTGTGCTGTATTGGATATGAATGTACAGTACGGTATTTGATTTGGAACCTATTCTGACAGATGCTTGCCCACACACGGTCTCCCCAACCCACTCCCTCCGCCCCCTCTCGGGCCTTTTAGCCAATGGGAGCTAGGCAGACCCTCTGGGGGTGTGTCTCATTAGCTAGATTCCAGGACCTGGATCTGGCCCACTGCATGCGCTCAGTCGGAAGAGATGCGGTCCAGAGGGGCCAGCATCATCTGCTTCCTCTCCTGTTGGAGAGGAGAGGAGTGGGAAGAGAAGAGAAGAAAGGTCTGTTTATTCATACCTGAATATTACAGTCTCTCTCTCTCTCTCTCTCTCTTTCTCGCTCTCTCGCTCTCTCTCGCTCTCTCTCGCTCTCTCTCTCCTAATGACCCTGTCTCTGTCTCTCTGTCTCTCTCCTAATGACCCTTTCTATCTCTCCTCCTCTGTCTCCTGTCTCCTCTTCTGTCCAATTTGCTGCTGTACTAAGGATATTACTGTGATACACCAGTATTGCTTGTTTTGGGTTTGGATCCATATGTTAAATTGATATTGTGGATGCTCTGTTCTGAGCTATGAGACAGGACCAAACCTAAGACCTGGTAGGGGAGGAGAGAAGAGAGAAAGGAGAGGAGAGAGATGATAAGAGAGGGCTGGGTGGGTGGGTTTAAATAGTCATGCAGAAAGCTGCCTGTAGCCCAAGCCAAGCAAGCTCCCTTATTCAGAGATGCCCTTTGGGGGATGGTAGAGGGGAGGGGGAGACGGGGTAGAGCCCCCCTCCTCATGGTCCATCAGCTCTCGTACCCCCCTGGTCTGACCAGTCTCTCATCCCCTTCCACTATACACGTCTCTCTACCTCTCTACCTCCAATGCCCAATCTCTCATCTTTCCTTCCACTATACTAACCTCTATCTCTTCTTCCAATGCTTTCAAAACAAGATATAATCAATTACCCCAAAAATGTAGTGAGAGAGAATGTAAAAAAATGCTAGCTTGCCACTACCTTTTCCTGCTAGCTTGCCACTACCTTTTCCTGCTAGCTTGCCACTATCTTTTCCTACTAGCTTGCCACTACCTTTTCCTGCTAGCTTGCCACTATCTTTTCCTACTAGCTTGCCACTACCTTTTCCTGCTAGCTTGCCACTATCTTTTCCTACTAGCTTGCCACTACCTTTTCCTGCTAGCTTGCCACTATCTTTTCCTACTAGCTTGCCACTACCTTTTCCTGCTAGCTTGCCACTACCTTTTCCTGCTAGCTTGCCACTATCTTTTCCTGCTAGCTTGCCACTACCTTTTCCTGCTAGCTTGCCACTATCTTTTCCTACTAGCTTGCCACTATCTTTTCCTACTAGCTTGCCACCACCTTTTCCTGCTTTACTGCCCGCTACAGATCTCCCATCTTCCCTTGTAGCAGAATGTTAGCTTGCCACTACCTCCACAATCCAAAAGGCTTTCAAAATCAGGCATATAATCAATTGCTGAAAACATTTATTTTTTATTTGCCATCCTGTAAAGCAGGGGTGTCAAACTCATTCCACGGAGGGCCTAGTGTCTGCAGGTTTTTGGTTTTTCCTTTCAATAAAGCCCTAGACAACCAGGTGTGGGGAGTTCCTAACTAATTAGTGATGTTAATTCATCAATCAAGTACAAGGGAGGAGCGAAAACCCGCAGACACTCGGCCCCCCGTGGAATGAGTTTGACACCTGTGCTGTAAAGGCTTATCAAAATCCGCCATCTGTTCTTTATCATTGAGCATCCAATAAACATGTGTAGGCTTTACTATCTGTCTGTCATGTACAGTCAGCTACTTTTTCCATTATTCAAACTAGTGGGTTGTTTGTGTGCATTTTCATGAATAGAAATCAACCAAGCCATTAACTCCTGTTTTAACAAAGCCATAGAAGTCGTCCCAAATGGCACCCTATTCCCTACATAATGCATTACTTTTGACCAGACCCCTATCAGGTATGTGTACACTGATGTGAGTAGATGGATACACAGGATGACCCGTGGAATGTGAATGGGACCTTTGTCCCACTACATTAACATCATGGGTGTGTCCAAAATGGCACCCTGTTCGCTATATAGTGCACTTCTTCCCCATAGGGCTCTGGTTAAAAGTAGTGTACTGTAAAGGGAATAGGGTGCCATTTGGAATGAAGCCCATGAGAGTGACCCTGAATGGAGAGAGGGCAGTGGGAAAGCGATATGATATGATTTGATACAGTGCAATGGGTTTTATCACATAACATGATTCACTATTATGATGAGGTAAAAAAATTAAAATAAAAGAATGTTGGTACAAAACGATAGTACTGTTAGACTATGGTTCGGATGGTTCTCAAATACAATCAAAGCAAATTTGTGGCTTAAAGTTCCATAGTAGCGTAGCCATGGTTTTGGAATAACAAATATTTAATGTATGTCTGATGCTTTTCTTAACCTGTAAAACCATTAAACATGTGACACATTTAGAACCCACATGTCAGTGTTTAAAACTTAGATTTGCTAATAAGTTTTTGCTAGATTTCCTAATAAACAAGATTCAACATGATTGTCAGCTTTTTCCAGTCAGTTTCCAACCAGGAGAACACCTACAGTATGTTGAGTATGCCAAACATTAGGAACACCTTCCTAATATTGAGTTGCTCAATCATCACTTATTCAAAATATTATTTGAATTAAATCTGGACATTTGAGTTACAGAATGGTGACAGCGGTTCCTGCTATGCTAAGCTACTGTAGCATCAGCCGTTTTTTTTCTTCTGCCCAAGGCCATGAACTACCAACGCGTGACTCTGCTATCCCACGTTGGCGGTGAGTGGACTTTAAACGACACAAAGTGGACATTTGGAAAGACACAAGCATCGTTTTCACCGCACATTTCACATTAGCAAGTTTAGTGAGCAATTACAGTCGGCGGCCTACAGTCCATTAGATACATCCATTGCAATTGGACATTGAAAGAGGAGTGGGGAGATGAATACAAACCATATCTCTTTTTTTATAGTCAATAAGTGCTTGATAAAAAAAAAGAACTCTCTGAAAGATAGTTGCCCCCTGCAGCGATGTTCAAACACATTGTCAAAATGGACTTCTTTGAGAGAGCATTTCACACATCCAGTCCCCGCTCAATGACAGACCGATGTCATTTGTATGATGATTGGTTACAGAAATGGCAACTTTCGCAGCAGCGACAAGTCAATCATTCCACAATTACCATTGAGTGTTTGGCTCTCCTAGAGGTCTGTGAGCTAGAAAAGCTGTTTGCTTTCATATTTTTGTACTACATTTGAGTAATTTAGCAGAGGCACTTATCCAGAGCAACTTACAGTAGTGAGTCGATACATTTTTGTATTTTTTTCCCCAAACTGGTCCCCCATGG
Source organism: Salvelinus fontinalis (assembly GCF_029448725.1). NCBI lineage: Eukaryota > Metazoa > Chordata > Actinopteri > Salmoniformes > Salmonidae > Salvelinus > Salvelinus fontinalis. The sequence goes on along the minus strand of NC_074675.1, from coordinate 27,852,619 downwards.
GAATCAAACCCACAACCCTGGCCTTGCAAGCACCATGTTTTACCAACTGATCCACATGTCTTTTAAGTTGATATGAAACATTGCCATGAGGTATGGGGGGACATTTCCTCTCCAAAATTCAGAACCGGTCGATTCGTCCCCTCCAGTAATTTCTTTAAAATCTAAAATAAATATCATAGCATACGAACACATAAGCAATGGCAAAATGTGAAGAATTGCTGGAAATTAGCTTTACCGGTCAACGTTGGGCACGGAAAACGGTCCAACTCCTCTTTCTCAATTTTCCAACTGAAATGCGGTATGCCTTTCCTGGCTCATCTACTGTATGTGTAATTCTGGTCATGTGCGCCGCGACCGACATAGATAGCTCGTTAACTAAGCTAGCCACTTGTAGCTAGCCAGTAACTCCTCCAGTATGTGTTGATGTCATTGCACAGGATTTGATTTTGGACAGAAGCGATAGAGATCGGTAAGAAATGTCACTCCTCTAGCCAAATATCTTATTCATCCATTATATTTTTTTTAACCATTAAATTACCTTGTATGATGGTGCATTGATAAGTTATACCGTTTAAAGACCTTATTTTTTCATTTTTGCCCAAAGACGATCTTTAACATACAGTGAGGGGGAAAAGTATTTGATCCCCTGCTGATTTTGTACGTTTGCCCACTGACAAAGAAATTATTAGTCTATAATTTTAATGGTAGGTTTATTTGAACAGTGAGAGACAGAATAACAACAAAAAAATCCAGAAAAAAACGCATGTCAAAATTTTTATAAAATGTCAAACTGTGTAGAATTGCAGGAAATGCGTTTTGAAATGTAAAAACAAACAGATCTGGGGGAGGACCCCATGGACCCTCCATCTACAATTTGTCCCTCCCAATATCCACACCTTAATTTCGCCCTTGGTATAAAAGCTTGACGCTTTTAAAGCCATATAGACTATAACCCACTCATCTAGAATCATATTTTACCTGTCAACCGCAGAGCTGTCTCTGGTGAGATTCCCTGCGGCAATACTTAGCTCCCCTGCCCTCCTAGCAATGAAATATAGGTCAACAATCTTCATAAAGACACATTTAGATTTTATGAAAGGCTGGCTAATGCCCACCGACAATATCTACTTTTATTTCTGTGAAAACACATGGCAAAATGTGTGGTTAGCCTATCTAATAAAGATGAATGTAGCTCACAAGTTTTAGGCCTATTATACGTGTCGGTAAATATTGCTACAGTTCCTTGTTCTCTTCAACACAGAGAAGCACAGTTGAATAAAATCTCAAAGGATGAATTGCAATAATTCAGTAATATTTAATCATTCACATTTTACAAGAATGGGATTAGTTTGTCCTGTTTATCTTCTATTTTTATAAATGTGCCTGTTTTCACGAAGCATCGCAGTGTAGGAGTGTTGATCTAGGATCAGTTTTATCTTTTAAATCTCCATGAATAAGATTGCATGGACAAGGGGGGACCTAATCCTAGATCAGCACTCCAACTCTGCGATACTGTGGATACGGGCCCTGGCCCACTATGACCCTGTATACATTAGCCTACTTCATATTTCACTTATGATGTCTTCATTAAACGTACTGGTGCTTGGACACATTTCAACTCCTTTAGTCCAGTTTATTATCAACATGTTGAACATCAGCATCTTGAAACACTCCATCTGCCGTCCACAGAAAGTGATTCAAGATCTCTATCTTGTGGAGAAACTATTCAACTCACATACTGTAAATCCAACTTTTTACCTATAAGCGGTCTTATGGGGTTGTTCCGTGCGAAACTGGAACAAAAAAACGACAACATTTTGGATCTTTCTGAAATGTAACACATGAAAAAGTCCTTTTGGAGCAAGCATGTTTGGTAAATGTTTGACATTTGTATGTAAAAGGATTGTCAAGGAATAATTCGTTGAAGTTGGAATATTTGTGACATTTGTGAACGACTCATCCGTGATTTCTTTTGCTTCTGTAGTTTGGCTCTGTATTTCGTAATTGTTGCATATCTCCTCATCAATTAATGATATTTTATATCCAAAAAAGACTTAAAAACTACACATGAAATAAAACATCCCGCCATTGGCCTGTTCACAAAGATTTCAAACAACTGATTATTTCCCTCTCATATCATCCCAGTCCATCCTTTGTCTCTCCATTTATCTCTACTCATCCCAACTGAAGATCAGTCTCCATTACATTGATAGTCACCGTTTCCTGCCACCATCTCCTCTATCTTCTCCATTAGCTCTGCTGTTTGAGAGTTGTTCTTCCTGCTGGCCAGAATATGGTGTCTACCGCCGCATTGTCCCACCAGCCACTGGAGGTCCCCATTCCTCAATATGTGCTGCTCAGCGCTCTCCCCTAAAGCTTCCCCCCACGTGAACAGCACCATAGTGTGACGCCAACTATCTTCCCCGAGCACACTCATATGGTGTTCCACCGCTCTCCGATACTTCTGTGTGAATGACAGGTAAGCTGGTAGGACCAGGAGGATAGCGTGGGGACCTGGGTGGGACAGGGAAACACTATGGAAGATGTTCTGGAGCTGTGTTGGGTCTGTGGGGATGGAGGTGTTGCCGTCTGGTCCGTTACGCCACTTTAGCCCAAGTGGTTCGACCACACTGACCTGTCTTCCAGCGATTTGTCCCCGCCATGGCATAGAGATGGACTCTCCTGGGTGTGAGGCCTCTCTGCCCAGGATTGTGTACCCTGCTGCGTGACGGGAGGACCAAGTCTCCCCTAACAGTACCAGCCTCAGCTCAGACCTTTGGATGTGTTTAGTGTTTTCTACACTGGGGCCTGGACTTGGAGTTAACTTTAAGTCTGAGATAACATTTACATCTTCAATTTCCTTATAATTATCCTCCTCTTCCTCCTCTTCACCCATTCTCCCCCTCTTTTTACATTCTTCCGGCCATATCTCATCCTGGCTCCCTCTTTTTAATGGAACACACTCCTTCCCTGTGTTCTGAGAATCCCCTTCCTGTTTGGGATGCTCTCTATTTCCCTCCTTGCCTCCCTCTTCTTCTATCTCCTCTTTCGCCTGTTCTTCCAGATTCTGTCTAGCCTCCTCTTTCTCTTCTGGCGCTGCCATTCTTTCAAACTGACTGTTATTGTTTAAGATTGCAGACGAGGCACATTCCATCATCTTCTGATCTTCCCGGTCTGTGATGCTTCCACTCCTCTCTGGTTCTTTTCCCTGCAGTTCCCGTCCTTTTTTCTCAACCACTCCTACTTCCTGGTACATCATATGGGAATCCTCTATACCCTCTAGTGTCACATTATCATATCTTGCTGTCATGTCACATACATCTCCTCCATGTGCTTCATGGCTTGGTATCAATCCGTTAGGCTCTCTGATCTCCACGTCATAATCTCTGCCATCCGGATCTTTTTCAAAATGGTTCACTTCTCGCTCCTTTTCCTTGAATCCATTATTTGTATTCCTCTGTTCATGCCCTCTCCTCTCTAGTTCTGTTTCAAGTCTTTCTAGACGCTGCTCCCAATTCCTCAACTCTTGCATTTTTTCGTCAAAACCTTCCTCTCTGTTCTTTAGCTCTTGCTGATGGTTTTCCACCTCCCCCTCCAGCTTTTCCATGTCTTGGCTCCTGTTGCTCATATGTTTCCCTTGAATTTCTAGCTCTGTTCTCCTGTTCAGTAACTCTTGCTCTTCATTCCTCAAATTGTGTTCTTTGTTTTCAAGTCCTTGTTTGCTCTCTTGGATCTCTTTCTCTCTTTTTTCCAGAGCTTGTCTATGCTTCTTTATTTCTTCTTCTCTATTCTCCAGGTGAAGCTCCCTTTTCTCAAGGTCTTGTTGTATATTTTCCAATTCTTCTTGTCTTTTGTCCATGTTGCGGTGTCGGTTGTTCACATCCTTTTCCTGGTTTTCCAACCCTTGTTCTCCACATCTCAAATCATGTTCCCTGTTGTCGAGTTCATGTTCTCTGGCCCTCAGTTCTCTCTCTCTTTTTTCCAGATCCTCTCTCTGGTTCTGATGTTCTATCTTCCCACTCCCTTGTTCATTTTCCCTTTCATCCAGCTCTAGTTGACGGTTGTCCTGTTGGCGCTGCAGGTTTTCTAGATCCAGCTCAATTTTTTTAATATTTTCTTCCGAAGTTTTTAAATCACATTCCCTACTATCAAGTTGGTTCTTTCTGTTTTGCAGCTCTTTTTCTATTTTCTCCACATCTTGCTCCTTGCTGCAGATGTTTTGTTCTTGGCTTTCAGACTCTTCTTCCTTTCTTTTCAAGCATTTTTCTCGGCTCCACAACTCCTGTTTCTGTTTTTCTTGTCCTTTCTGTCTTATTTCTAGATCTTCCTCCCAGTTCTTTACTTCTCGTCTTCTACTTTCCAACTCTTCCTCTCTTTTCACTAGCTCTTCCTCTCTTTTCACTAGCTCTTCCTCTCTTTTCACTAGCTCTTCCTCTCCTTTCACTAGCTCTTCCTCTCTTTTCACTAGCTCTTCCTCTCCTTTCACTAGCTCTTCCTCTCCTTTGACTAGCTCTTCCTCTCTTTTCACTAGCTCTTCCTCTCCTTTCACTAGCTCTTCCTCTCCTTTCACTAGCTCTTCCTCTCTTTTCACTAGCTTTTCCTTTCTTTTCACTAGTTCTTCCTCTCTTTTCTCAAGTTCTTCCTCTCCTTTCACTAGCTCTTCCTCTCTTTTCACTAGTTCTTCCTCGCTTTTCTCAAGTTCTTCCTCTCTTTTCTCAAGTTCTTCTTCTCTTTTCTCAAGCATTTTTTCTCTAATCACTAGCTTTTCCTCTCCTTTCACTAGCTGTTCCTGTCTTTTCTCTAGCTTTTCCTCTTCTTTAACTTGCACTTCCTCTCTTTTGAATAGCTCTTCCTCTCTTTTCACTAGCTTTTCCTCTCCTTTAACTTGGTCTTCCTGTCTTTTCACTAGCTCTTCCTCTCCTTTCACTAGATCTTCCTGTCTTTTCACTAGCTCTTCCTGTCTTTTGACTAGCTCTTCCTCTCCTTTCACTAGCGCTTCTTCTCCTTTTACTAGCTCTTCCTCTCCTTTCACTAATTCTTCTTCTCTTTTGAATAGCTCCTCCTTTCTTTTCACTAGCTCTTCCTCTCCTTTCACTAATTCTTCTTCTCTTTTGAATAGCTCTTCCTTTCCTTTCACTAGCTCTTCCTCTCCTTTCACTAATTCTTCTTCTCTTTTGAATAGCTCTTCCTCTCCTTTTGCTAGATTTTCCTCTCCTTTCACTAGCTCTTCCTCTCTTTTCACTAGCTCTTCCTCTCTTTTCACTCGCTCTTCCTCTCCTTTCACTAGCTCTTCCTGTCTTTTCACTAGCTCTTCCTCTCTTTTCATTAGCTCTTCCTCTCCTTTCACTAATTCTTCTTCTCTTTTGAATAGCTCTTCCTCTCCTTTCGCTAGATTTTCCTCTCCTTTCACTATATCTTCCTGTCTTTTCACTAGCTTTTCCTCTCCTTTAACTTGCTCTTCCTCTCTTTTGACTAGATCTTCCTCTGTTTTCACTAGCCCTTCCTCTCTTTTCACTAGCCCTTCCCCTCTTTTCACTAGCCTTTCCTCTCCTTTCACTAGCCCTTCCTCTCTTTTCACTAGCCCTTCCTCTCTTTTCACTAGCCTTTCCTCTCCTTTCACTAGCACTTCTTCTCTTTTCACTAGCACTTCTTCTCTTTTCACTAGCACTTCTTCTCTTTTCACTAGCCCTTCCTCTCCTTTCACTAGCACTTCTTCTCTTTTCACTAGCACTTCCTCTCCTTTCACTAGCACTTCTTCTCTTTTCACTAGCTCTGCCTCTTTTGTCTCAAGTTCGCATCCTCTGTTATCCAGCACTTCTTTACTTCTTGCTTGTTCTCGTTCCTTCTCATTATACACTCTCTCCCTTTTCTCAAGCTCTTTCTCCTTTTCCTCAGCCGTCTGTTTCAGCTCATTCTGTCTTTCTCTCAGATTCTTCTCATAACACCCTCGTATCTCATCCACCTGTTTCTCTCTCACCTCCTTCTCTTCTTTCATTTTCTCCAGCTCCTTCTGTCTCTCATCGTTCGTCTGTTTCAACGCAGCAACCTCCAGGTCCCGCTCTTCCATAACATGGTGGATTTCCCCATCTTTGTTTTTTAACTGCTCTTCATATCCACAGAGCAGCTCTCTGATGTCAGCCTCCCTGCTCTCCCTCTCGGTCCTCTGAACCCCCTGGTCCCCCTCATACTCCTGACACTTCTTCCTGAGGTTGTCCATCTCTTTCTTCAATTTCACGTTCAGCTCCTGCAGTACCTCAACCTTCCTCTGGCTGTCCCTTAAGCCTTCTGTCATGCCTGAAATGTTCCTTCTACTTTCTTCCTCCATTTTCTGCAGTTGGCTGGTAGCACTTTCGTTGTCTTCTAACATCAACCTCATCTCCTCATCCTTCGTCTTCATTTCCTTTTCATATTCCTGTATCATGTTCATCCTTTCCTTCTCCATCATGGCAGTTAAGTTTTCCAGTTCTGTTTTTGTTTGTTTAATGGTTTGCCTTAAACTGACGAGTTCTCTCTTATTTTCCCCGTCCTTTTGTTTTAAGTTGTTGAGCTCCACTTCTTTCCCTCGTAACTTGTCCATTGTCTCGGCATCTCTCCTACTTTTGTCCTCTGTGTGTTGCCGTTGCATTGCCACCGCCTCAGACTCCTTCTGTTCGTTGTTTTCTTTCAGCCGCTCAATTTCTTTTACGTTGTCAACAGATCTCGCCCTCACTTTCACAATCTCTTTTTCTTTCTCTGTAACCAATTGCTGTGTATCAGTTATTTCTTTATTTTTCTTTTCAATGATTTCTTTCAGCTTGCTCATCTCTTTCTTTTCCCTTTCATCTCTCTTTCTTTGCTCATCTCTCCTTTCTGTTTCCCTTGTCTCAGATAGCAGTCTCACTCCTTCCATCTCTTCCTCTTTTTCATGCAGTTTTCTCTCCATCTCTTCCTCTTTTTCATGCAGTTTTCTCTGCATCTCTTCCTCTTTTTCATGCAGTTTTCTCTCCATCTCTTCCTCTTTTTCATGCAGTTTTCTCTGCATCTCTTCCTCTTTTTCATGCAGTTTTCTCTCCATCTCTTCCTCTTTTTCATGCAGTTTTCTCTCCATCTCTTCCTCTTTTTCATGCAGTTTTCTCTGCATCTCTTCCTCATACTGTAAACGTCTCTCCTCATACAACTGTTTTGACTCATACATCTCGTTCTGTGACGTTTTTCCTCTTTCTATCCATTCCTCTTTTTCTTTTTCTTCCAGGACAATCCTATCTTTCAACTCCTCTGCTTCCCTCCTCCATCCCTGTTGCTTTCCTCTAAACTCTTCCTCCCTCTCTTTTTTATCTCGTTCTTTCTCCTCGACGACACGCTCAAGGTCGAGCAGTTTCACTTGCTGCTCATCAACTCGCTCGTTCAGCTCTTCAATCTCTCTCTCTTTCTCCTCTCGCTTGATGACTATCTCCTCTAGCTCTCTGCTTCTCTGATCGAGCGCAGCGATGAATCTGTAGTTTTCCGCGGCCAGATCCTGAATCTCTCTCTCCTTATCCTCCGTCAGCCACCTAATCCTCTCCTCCAGTTCGCCCATTTCGTTCTTCCTCCCATCACTCCTTTTCTCTTCCTCCTCCTCCCCTCCATCCTCCTCTTTTTCTACGCCTGACTTCCCCGGAGATTTAACTTTCTTCTTCCGATCGAAAAACCAGCGGATGCTCTTGACCTCCCTCTCCCTCATCCTCTTGAGCTCCATCTCCTGACGCTGCATCTTGTCACCAACCTCTTTGAGACGCTGGTTGAATTTCTCGTTCCTCTGTCTGGTGAGGTCGCTGACCTCCTGCACTAGCGACGAGAAGGCCTCGCACCTGTTCCCGGCCACCATCTTCTCGACCTTCTCCAGCAGGCCTGACACCTGAGCGGCGTCCCCACATCCATTCAGATTACTGATGACGTGGTACCTGTCAAGTCAAGTTTTTACTTTTCAGTGCATTATCACAATGTCTCAATACGCCTTACGGAGGAAGATTACGAATTAAACAGAAGACCAAGAAACGACAACAACCAAAACAGAGAGATAAGGACAGCAGACATACCTGCTCCCACACTTCTCCACCAGCCAGTTAAGGTCCCTCCCCCCGCTTTGGATGTGCTGCTCAATGCCCACCCCCTCCCTCAGCTGATCCCCATGGGTGAACAGAAGGACAGCATGCCTCCAGACCTCTTCCCCCAGGAGCTCCAGGTGTTCTCTTACAGGTGTGGAACCGACCAGGGTGTCCACCCTCAGGGTGAGGAGCACAGCGTGGGGTCCCGGGGGACACAGGGACACGCTACCCCACACCATCTCCCGCTTTACCCTCTCTGGGGTGGGGCCTGCTACTCCACCTTCCCAACCGGGGGTGTCCACCACGGTGACCAGCCTCATGGCTACCTAAAAATGGCAAAATAAGATACACATTACTGTTGTCTCACAACACACTGACTCGCTTTTGTATTTTATTACTAGGACTGATTATGCTGATAGTGGCTTTCTGAAGAGAACTTTATGATATGTGGTTGTTTTTACCCATCCCATAGTTGAATGCACTGACTGTTAGTCACGCTGAACATAGCGTTTGCTAAATGACTACAATGTAAATGTAAAAACGACCTCTGCCTGGCACCGGGCACACTCCTCCGTCACTCTCCCTGTCTGGAAGAACCCTGCTCCTTCTCCACCTCCACCCAGTATGGTGTTCCCAGCCGAGCTCTTCCCCGTCTCTCTCTCTCCCAGGAGGACCAGTCTTAGCTCTGGGAGACGACGAGTACCCTTGGAGAATGGTTGTTTCCCATCCCAATCAGAGCCCTGGGATCCAGCGTCAGCTGTCAGGGAGAGGGGGCACAAGATTTCAGGGTTGGAATATTTAGTGGTTATCAGAGTGTACTGTATGTCACATCTGTTTAGGTATTCCTATTAGTTTAAGCTTATGTATCTCCCTAGGTCCTAGTAAAATGACATATAGATTGAAAAACATGATCAGAGGTTTTGAATTTAAGACAACAACCTATTTATCACACATCATTTCCTCTTTATGTTTTTTGATACACTGTTATGCTGGTGAGGAAATATTCTAACTCCGAGAAGATAATCAAATGGGTCATACTAAACACAGCAGAAACAGAAACGTCACCTTTTTCAGGGCCCTGTCTTTCAAAGATAATTCGTAAAAATCGAAATAACTTCACAGATCTTCATTGTAAAGGGTTTAAACACTGTTTCCCATGTTTGTTCAATGAACCATAAACAATTAATGAACATGCACCTGTGGAACGGTTGTTAAGACACTAACAGCTTACAGACGGTAGGTAATTAAGGTCACAGTTATGAAAACCTAGGACACTAAAGAGGCCTCTCTACTGACTCTGAAAACACCAAAAGAAAGATGCTCAGGATCCCTGCTGATCTGCGTGAATGTGCCTTAGGCATGCTGCAAGGAGGCATGAGGACTGCAGACGTGGTTTGCCGTCCTCTCGTTTACTTTTTGTATTTTTTGTCTTTTTGTATATATTTCAATTTATTTTCAATCTCTTTTCCATTTTTTAATTAAACATACCTTCTGGTAACCCGCCTCACCCAATGTGACACGGATCCACTATTGTTTAGACCAGAACCTCCATCAGAAGCTAGCCATCAGAAGCTAGCCATCAGAAGCTAGCCATCAGAAGCTAACCAGCTAATTAGCTATTAGCTATTTAGTCATTCTTAGCCACTGCTAGCGGCCTTTACCTTCTGCACAGACACCAGCCGTTTATTCTAGCCTGGATAATACTTGCCAGCCGGCCAGTATCGGACTGTTTTCTCCACTACAATGCCGGATTCCTGCCGTAAACCCTGGACCATTACTCCTGATCATCACAGCTAGCTAGCTGCCACCGAATGACCCAGCCCCAAAGCTGGCCCCGAGCCAGGCCCACCTCCCGGCCTACTCTGTGATCCCTCGGCTACTCAGCCGATGCCTCTCGGACTCTACGCCAACACGGCTAGAATCCACTACTCCACCGGATCCTTGCCGTAAGCTCTGGACCTTTGCATCGGATCATCACTGCCAGCTAGCTGCTACCGAGTGGCTATAGTGGCTAACGCCCCTGCCCCGAAGCTAGCGCCAGTTAGCGGCGGGTCAGGCGCATCTCCCGGATAGCAAACTAAATTACTGCAACTACAATACCTCTTTCGCCATCTGGCCCGGACCCTTTGTCGACACAGCGCCCCGCCGTACCACCACGACTGGTCCACCGATGTAACTCCATCCGCTGTGCCCTCAACCGGCCTTTGCCGGACGTCGGAGCAGACGCTTCTACTTACCCCGGCCTGCTAACTTTAAACGCTGTGTCTCCCGCGTGCTAGCATAGTAACGACTACCCCGCGGCTTCCCTGTTCCATCTATTGCTGTTTACTGGACCCTATGATCACTTGGCTACATAGCTGATGCCTGCTGGACTGTTTATTAATCACGGTACTCCATTTTGTTTATTTTTTGTTTATCTGTCAGCCCCAGCCTCGAACTCAGGCCCTGTGTGTAGTTAACCGACCCTCTCTGCCCATTCATCACCATTTTACCTGTTGTTGTTGTCTTAGCTGATTAGCTGTTGTTGTCTTACCCATTGTTGTCTTAGCTAGCTCTCCCAATCAACACCTGTGATTGCTTTATGCCTCGCTTTATGTCTCTCTCAAATGTCAATATGCCTTGTACACTGTTGATTAGGATAGTCATCATTGTTTAAGTTTACTGCGGAGCCCCTAGTCCCACTCAACATGCCTCAGATACCTCCTTTGTCCCACCTCCCACACATGCAGTGACCTCACCCAGCATAACTAGCCCGTCCAGAGATGCAAACTCTCTTATCATCCCTCGGTGCCTGGGTTTACCTCCACTGTACCCGCACCCCACCATACCCCTGTCTGTACATTATGCCCTGAATCTATTCTACCATGCCCAGAAATCTGCTCCTTTTATTCTCTGCCCCCAACGCACTAGACAACCAGTTTTGATAGCCTTTAGCCGTACCCTCATCCTACTCCTCTGTTCCTCGGGTGATGTGGAGGTTAACCCAGGCACTGCGTGCACCCAGACACTCTCATTTGTTGACTTCTGTAACCGAAAAAGCCTTGGTTTCATGCATGTTAACATCAGAAACCTCCTCCCTAAGTTTGTTTTACTCACTGCTATAGCACACACCGCGAACCCTGATGTCCTTGCCATGTCTGAATCCTGGCTTAGGAAGGCCGCCAAAAATGTGGAGATTTTCATACCCAACTACAACATTTTCCCGTCAAGATAGAACTGCCAAAGGAGAGGAGTTGCAATCTACTCCAGAGACAGCCTGCAAAGTTCTGTCATACTTTCCAGGTCTATGCCCAAACAGTTTGAGCTTCTAATTTTAAAAATGTATATCTCCAGAAATAAGTCTCTCACTGTTGCCACCTGTTAGAAACCCCCCTCAGCTCCAAGCTGTGCCCTGGACACCATATGTGAATTGATTGCCCCCCATCTATCTTCAGAGTTTGTACTGTTAGGTGACCTAAACTGGGATATGCTTAACACCCCGGCAGTCCTACAATCTAAGTTGGATGCCCTCAATCTCACACAAATTATCAAGGAACCCACGAGGTACAACCCTAAATCCGTAAACATGGGCACCCTCATAGATATTATCCTGACCAACTTGCCCTCCAAATACACCTCTGCTGTTTTCAATCAGGATCTCAGTGATCACTGCCTCATTGCTTGCATCCGCTATGGGTCCGCGGTCAAACGACAACCCCTCATCACTGTCAAACGCTCCCTAAAACACTTATGCGAGCAGGCCTTTCTAATCGACCTGGCCTGGGTATCTTGGAAGGATATTGACCTCATCCCGTCAGTCGAGGATGCCTGTCTGTCTTTCAAAGTGCTTTCCTCATCATCTTAAATAAGCATGCCCCTTTCAAAAAATCTAAGAACCGTTTTAGCCCTTGGTTCACTTCAGACCTGACTGCCCTCGACCAGCACAAAAACATCCTGTGGCAGTCCGCACTAGCATCGAATAGTCCCCGCGATATGCAACTTTTCAGGGAAGTCAGGAATCAATACACTCAGTCAGTCAGGAAAGCAAAGGCTAGCTTTTTAAAACAGAAATTTGCATCCTGTAGCTCTAACTCCAAAACGTTTTGGGGCACTGTAAAGTCTATGGAGAATAAGAGCACCTCCTTCCAGCTACCCACTGCACTGAGGCTAGGTAACACTGTCACCAGCGATAAATCCACGATAATCAAGAATTTCAATAAGCGTTTCTCTACGACTGGCCATGCTTTCCTCCTGGCTACACCAACCCCGGCCAACCGCTCCGCACCCCAACAGCTACTTGCCCAAGCCTCCCCATCTTCTCCTTCACCCAAATCCAGATAGCAGATGGTCTGAAAGAGCTGCAAAACCTGGACCCGCACAAATCAGCTGAGCTAGACAATCTGGACCCTCTCATTCTAAAATGATCCACCTCCATTGTTGCAACCCCTATTACCCGTCTGTTCAACCTCTCTTTTGTATTGTCCAAGATCCCTAAAGATTGGAAAGCTGCCGCGGTCATCCCCCTCTTCAAAGGGGGTGACACTCTAGACCCAAACTGTTATAGACATTTATCCATCCTGCTCTGCCTTTCTAAAGTCTTCGAAAGCCAAGTTAACAAACAGATCACTGACCATTTCGAATCCCACTGTACCTTCTCCGCTGTGCAATCCGGTTTTCAAGCTGGTCACGGGTGCACCTCAGCCAGCTTCAAGGTACGAAACGGTATCATAACCGCCATTGATAAAAGACAGTATTGTGCAGCCGTCTTCAGCGACCTGGCCAAGGCTTTCGACTCTGTCAATCACTGTATTCTTATCGGCAGACTCAACAGCCTTGATTTCTCAAATGATTGCCTTGCCTGGTTCACCAACTACTTCTCAGACAGAGTTCAGTTTATCAAATTGGAGGGCCTGTTGTCCGGACCTCTGGCAGTCTCTATGGGGGTTCTACAGGGTTAAATTCTCGGGCCGACTCTTTTCTCTGTGTATATCAACGATGTCGCTCTGATCCACCTCTATGCAGACAACACCATTCTGTATACATCTGGCTCTTCTTTGGACACAGTGTTAACTAACCTCCAAACGAGCTTCAATGCCATACAACACTCCTTCCCTGGCCTACAACTGCTCTTAAATGCTAGTAAAACCAAATGCATGCTTTTCAACCGTTCGCTGCCCGTACCCACCCGCCCGACTAGCATCACTACTCTGGACAGTTCTGACTTAGAATATGTGGACAACTACAAATACCTAGGTGTCTGGCTAGACTGTAAACTCTCCTCCAACATCTCCAATCCAAATTAAATCTAGAATCAGCTTCCTATTTCGCAACAAAGCCTCCTTCACTCACGCCGCCAAACATACCCTCGTAAAATTGACTATCCTACCGATCCTCGACTTCGAATACTCTACTCAGCAAACTGGATGCAGTCTACCACAGTGCCATCCGTTTTGTCACCAAAGCCCTTTATACCACCCACCACTGCGACCTGTATGCCCTAGTCGGCTGGCCCTCACTACATATTCGTCGCCAGACCCACTGGCTCCTGGTCATCTATAAGTCTATGCTAGGTAAAGCTCTGCCTTATGTTAGCTCACTGGTCACGATAACAACACCCACCCGTAGCACGCGCTCCAGCAGGTATATCTCACTGGTGATCCCCAAAGCCAACACCTCTTTTGGCCGCCTTTCCTTCCAGTTCTCTGCTTCCAATGACTGGAACGAATTGCCAAAATTGCTGAAGCTGGAGACTTATATTTCCCTCACTAACTTTAAACATCAGCTGTCTGAGCAGCTATCCGATCGCTGCAGCTGTACATAGAGTATCTGTAAATAGCCCAGTCAATCTACCTACCTCATCCCCATATTGTTTTTATTTACTTTTCTGTTCTTTTGCACACCAGTATTTCTACTTGCACATCACCATCTGCTCATCTATCACTCCAGTGTAAATTTGCTAAATTGTAATTACTTCACTACTATGGCCTATTTATTGCCTTACCTCCTTATGCCATTTGCACACACTGTATATAGACGTTCTTTTTTTATATTGTGTTATTGACTGTACGCTTGTTTATTCCATGTGTAACTCTGTGTTGTTGTTTGTTTCTCACTGCTTTGCTTTATCTTGGCCAGGTCGCAGTTGTAAATGAGAACTTGTTCTCAACTAGCTTACCTGGTTAAATAAAGGGGAAATAACAGGGGCAATAAATTGGGCAATAAATTGGGGCAATAAATTGGGGCAATAAATTGCAATATCCATACTGTGAGACGCCTAAGACAGCGCTACAGGGAGACAGGACGGACAGCTGATCATCCTTGCAGTGGCAGACCACGTGTAACAACACCTGCACAGGATCGGACATCACACCTGCAGGACAGGTACAGGATGGCAACAACAACTGCCCGAGTTACACCAGGAATGCACAATCCCTCCATCAGTGCTCAGACTGTCCGCAATATGCTGAGAGAGGCTGGACTGAGGGTTTGTAGGCATGTTGTAAGGCAGGTCCTCACCAGACATCACCGGCAAGAACGTCGCCTATGGGCACAAACTCACCGTCGCTGGACCAGGCAAGACTGGCAAAAAGTGCTCTTCACTGACGAGTCGTGGTTTTGTCTCACCAGGGGTGATGGTCGGATTCGCGTTTATTGTCGAAGGAATGAGCGTTACACCGAGGCCTGTACTCTGGAGTGGGATTGATTTGGAGGTGGAGGGTCCGTCATGGTCTGGGGCGGTGTGTCACAGCATCATCAGACTGAGCTTGTTGTCATTGCAGGCAATCTCAACGCTGTGTGTTACAGGGAAGACATCCTCCTTCCTCATGTGGTACCCTTCCTGCAGGCTCATCCTGACATGACCCTCCAGCATGACAATGCCATCAGCCATACTGCTCGTTCTGTGCGTGATTTCCTGCAAGACAGGAATGTCAGTGTTCTGCCATGGCGAGCGGAGAAACCGGATCTCAATCCCATTGAGCACGTCTGGGACCTGTTGGATCGGAGGGTGAGGGCTAGGGCCATTCCCCCCCAGAAATGTCCGGGAACTTGCAGGTTCCTTGGTGGAAGAGTGGGGTAACATCTCACAGCAAGAACTGGCAAATCTGGTGCAGTCCATGAGGAGGAGATGCACTGCAGTACTTAATGCAGCTGGTGGCCACACCAGATACTGACTGTTACTTTTGATTTTGACCCCCCCTTTGTTCCGGGACACATTATTCCATTTCTGTTAGTCACATGTCTGTGGAACTTGTTCAGTTTATGTCTCAGTTGTTGAATCTTGTTATGTTCATACAAATATTTACACAATATTTGCTGAAAATTGACACTTTTAAGGAACTCACTCATAAGCACAGCTCTGATGGTACCCCTCTGAGTCTGGGCCTCCATCTGTCTCTGCCTCTTCCTCCGTTCCCTCGCTCTCCTCCTCCCGTCTGCCTCCAACCTCAGGAGGGCAGGATCTGCCCCAAAATGTCCTCCCTTGTTCTCCACCATCTCCACCATCTTCCTCAGTAGCTCCCTTACCTGAGTTCCGTCTCCCCGGCTCTTATTGTCCAGGATATGGTACCTGGAAGACAACAAAACAGAAATAAAAACCTTGTTCTTGTTCTTGTCCTTTCTTGCACTCAGATAGCTTTTTTCATGTAGACAATTTGACTTGGGATATGTGTTGTGATACGTGGATGTTTTGCCTACCGTACCTTCCTTAGCTTAATGCACTGATTATCAATCAATCAATCAAATATATTTATAAAGCCCTTTTTGCATCATCACTTGTCACAAAGTGCTTATACAGAAACCCAGCCTAAAACCCCAGAGAGCAAGCAATGCAGATGTAGAAGCACGGTGGCTAAGAAAAACTCCATAGAAAGGCAGGAACCTGGGAAGAAACCTAGAGAGGAACCAGGGTCTGAGGGGCGGCCAATCCTCTTCTGGCTGTGCCGGGTGGAGATTATAAGAGTACAAGGCCAGGCCAGATCGTTCTTCAAGCTGTACAAACGTTCATAGATGTTCAGCAGGGTCAAATAATAATCACACTGGTTATAGAGGGTGCAAAATGTCAGCACCTCAGGAGTAAATGTCAGTTGGCTTTTCATAGTCGATAAGAGTGTCTGCTAAACTAAATTACTTGTATGTTAAAGTCCATGTTTCAGATTAAATGTGGTAATAAAAGTGAATGTACACTCCTCCAAGATGACAATATCAACCAAAAAATGCCAATATTTTAATTTCATACCTGTTCCCACACCTCCGTAACAGCTGCTGGAAGGCAGCCCCACCCGTCAGGATCCTCTGCTCCATGGGCACCACACCCAGCTCGTCCCCCCTGGTGAACAGCAACATGGTATGGTCCAACACCCCTTCACCCAGAGACTCCAGGTGCTCCTCTATTTGCTTCCTGTAGGACTCTGTTACCGAGGCGCAGGAACGTATCACTAGCAGGATAACGTGAGGTCCGGGGGAACACAGGGACATGCTGCGCAATGTCTCTCTCCGGACCCAGTCGGGGGTGCTGTTGAGCGGGTAGTACCATTCCCAGCCAGGGGTGTCTACCACGGTGACTCGTCTCCCGGTTAGATCGGCTCGCTTTTTCGAGCACTCCTCGGTTGGTCTGCCGCTCTCAAACCCCCCTATTCCTCCCAGAATGGTATTGGCTGCAGAGCTCTTCCCTGTTCCTTTCCTTCCCAGCAGGACTAGCCTAAGTTCTGGAAGAGGGGGAGCACTGGTTGAGTGGTTCACCTCTTTCTGCATAACACCTTGCATACTCTCATCTGTAAAGAAAGAGAGAGAATTGTATTGTACTTCCATAGTGTGACCACAAATTGAGTGACAGAAAGCAAAACTGTGCCTGCTGTGACATCAGTTATTTAGACGTTTACTGATGACTTTTCAAATATTTATGTTTTTTTAGCACCTAAATCAAACAGATTCAAGCTCTAGTCAAAGTAATCATGTACCATCTACTGTAGTTTCATAAAGAACTTACCACCACCAGTTGAGACCGAAAAGGGAGGGTACCCTTCGCTCTGTGACTCCATCTCTTTTCTTTCTTTCTCTCTCTCTCTTCTTCCTCTGTCCTCTTGCTCTTTTCTTTGGTTGCAGCCTCTCTTTTATAGGAAGGCTTTATTCATGAGTACAGAGCTACTCCCTCAGTCTTGCACAACAATGCAGAGTCATAATCATTTTCTAAAGGCATCACACAGAGCCGGTTGAATGACAATGTACAGAATACAGAACATAGCGGAACACAGAATGTGGAACTTTCAAGTCACGTGACCCACCTGTGGTTTTTTTGAAGCACGCTCATTCTACAACACAGGAAGTAGAGAGCAGGGGATGTTTGCCTTCTTGTGAAGTCAGACCACATTTCGAGCTGGGTGGCGAGATAAAGAAACAGTGCTTTGTGGTATGTGCTGCTGTGCTCCTCTGTAGCTCACACTGCCCTGTATTAGCATTTTGGTTTAATTGTGCCCTCTACGGGGTTTCAAAACTACATTCCTTTTGACATCACTGTGTAATTATTTGTACTTGAATGAACAAGGACTGTATGGAGAGGATTCTGTTAACTGGGGTGTAATCATTAGTCCAAACAGTTTCGTTTTGAAACTAAAACAAGAGTTTCTATTAGACAAATTCAGGTAAGTCCCTCCCCAGTTCATTCCGTTTGTTTCCATTTAAGAAACGTTTTGCAACAGAATCAGCTGAATGAATACACCCCATGTGCCCTAAGAACACAGACAGTAGGCAGGTTTCCATTGACCCAGTTGTATTCGACGAAAGTAATGTCAACAAAAAATGTGATTGTGACATGTGTAATGGAAACGGCAGATATAGGATTTTCTTTTTTTTAAAGATCGCCAACATTTTTATCCATGCGACAGGGGTGGATTTTTTTTGTTGTCAAACTTTCTTTATTGCGACAAATGATATAAGGAAATCAGTACATTTAAATAAATAAATTAGGCCCTAATCTATGGATTTCATATGACTTTTTTTTTTAAGTAGGGCGTGGATCAGAAAATCAGTCAGTATCTGGTGTGACCACCATTTGCCTCATGCAGCGTGACACATCTCCTTTGCATAGAGTTAATCAGGCTGTTGATTGTGGCCTATGGAATGTTGTTCCACTCCTTCAATGGCTGTGCGAAGTTGCTGGATATTGGCGGGAACTGGAACATGTTGTCGTACACGTTGATTCAGAGCATCCCAAACATGCTAATATGGTGACATGTCTGGTAAATATGCAGGCCATGGAAGAACTGGGACATTTTCAGTTTCCAGGAATTGTGTACAGATCCTTGCGACATGGGGCTATGCATTATCATGCTGAAACATGAGGTTATGGCGGCGGATGAATGGCAAAACAATGGGCCTCAGGATCTCGTCACAGTATCTCCGTGGATTCAAATTGCCATCAATAAAATGCAATTGTGTTTGTTGTCCGTAGCTTATACCTGCCCATACCATAACCCCACCTCCACCATGGGGCAAACCATTCAACCACACAACCCCATACACGTGGTCTGCGGTTGTGAGGCCTGTTGGACGTACTGACAAATTCTCTAAAACGACATTAGAGGTGGCTTATGGTAGAGAAATTAACATTAAATTCTCTGGCAACAGCTCTGGTGGACATTTCTGCAGTCAGCATGGCAATTTCACGCTCCTCAACTTGAGATATTTGTTGAATTATGTTGTGTGACACAACTGCACATTTTGGAGTGGCCTTTTATTGTTCCCAGCACAAGATGCACCTGTGTAATGATCATGCTGTTTAATCAGCTTCTTAATATGCCACACCTGTTAGGTGGATGGATTATCTTGATAAAGGAGAAATGCTCAATAACAGGGATATAAACAAATTTGTGCTCCAAGTTTGAGAGAAATAAGCTTTTTGTGCGTCTGGAATATTTCTGGGATCTTGTAGGAACTACACTTTATGCAAACTGGAAACCACATATCCTGCGGTCGTATTTATTGTAGCTAGGGATTTTAACAAAGCAAATGTGAGGAAAACGCTACCGAAGTTCTATCAACACATTGACTGTAGTACTCACTCTGGAAAAACACTGGAACACTGCTACTCCCCCTTTCGAGATGCCTACAAGGACCTCCCCCGCCCTCCCTTCGGCAAATCAGATCATGACTCAGGAAACAGGAAACAGCAGAGGGTGCACCCCCCTATCTACATCGACGGGGCCGCAGTGGAGAAGTAGGAAAGCTTCAAGTTCATCGGCGTACACATCACTGACAATCTGAAATGGTCCACCCACACAGACAGTGTGGTGAAGAAGGTGCAACAGCACCTCTTCAACCTCAGGAGGCTGAAGAAATTGTCCCTAAGACCCTCAAACCCCAAACTTTTACAGATGCACAATTGAGAGCATCCTGTCGGGCTGTATCACCACCTGGTACGGCAACTGCACCGCCTGCAATCGTAGTGCTCTCCAGAGGGTGGTGCGGTCTACCCAACGCATCACCAGGGGCACACTGCCTGCCCTCCAGGACACCTACAGCACCCGATGTCACAGGAACGCCAAAAATATCATAAAGGACATCAACCACCCGAGCCACTGCCTGTTCACGCTGCTATCATCCAGAAGTCAAGGTCAGTACAGGTGCATCAAAGCTGGGAAAAACAACTTCACAGGAACAACTATCTCAAGGCCATCAGACTTTCAAAAATATATTTCTGGCTTTCCTTCCGGTGCTGTACGTGTCCTGGAGGGCAGGCAGTGTGCCCCTGGTGATGCGTTGGACAGACTGCACCACCCTCTGGAGAGCACTACGGTTTCAGGCGATGCAGTTGATACAGCCTGACAGAATGCTCTCAATTGTGCATCTGTAAAAGTTTGTGAGGGATTTAGGTGACAAGACAAATTTCTTTAGCCTCCTGAGGCTCTCTTGCGCCTTCTTCACCACACAGTCTGTGTGGGTGGTCCATTTCAGATTGTCAGTGATGTGTATGCCAAGGAACTTGAAGCTTTCCACCTTCTCCACTGCGGTCCCGTCGATGTAGATAGGGGGGTGCACCCTCTGCTGTTTCCTGAAGACCACGATCATCTCCTTTGTTTTGTTGACGTTGAGTGAGAGGTTGTTTTCCAGGCACCACACTCCCAGAGCCCTCACCTCCTCCCTGTAGGCTGTCTCGTCATTGTAGTGACTGGGTGTATTGATACACCATCCAAAGTGTAATTAATAACTTCACCATGCTCAAGGCGATATTCAATGTCTGCTTTTTTAATTTTTTTACCCATCTACCAATGGGTGCCCTTCTTTGCGAGGCATTGGAAAACCTCCCTGGTCTTTCTGGTTGAATATGTGCTTGAAATTCACTGCTCGGCTGAGGGACCTTACAGATAATTGTTTGTGTGGGGTACAGAGATGGGGTAGTGATTCAAAAATCATGTTAAACGCCATTTGCACACATAGTTAGTCCGTGCAATTTATTATCTGACTTGGTAAGCATATTTATACTCTTGAAGTTATTTAGGCTTGCCATGACAAAGGTGTTGAATACTTATTGACTCAAGACATTTAAGCTTTTCATTTTTTATTAATTTGTAAAAAAATGTCTAAAAACATAATTCCGCTTTGACATTATGGGGTATTGTGCATAGATCCGTGACACACAATCTAAATGCAATTTTAAATTCAGGCTGAACACAACAAAATGTGGAAAAAGTCAAGGGCTATGAATACTTTCCGAAGGCACTGTATATAGTATGTGAAGCAGGCAAATGCATTTATATATTGGACTGGTATATCTATACATTTACAGTACCAGTCAAAGTATGGACACACCTACTCATTCCAGGGTTTTTCTTTATTTGTACTATTTTCTACATTGTAGAATAATAATGAAGCCATCAAAACTATGAAATAACATATATGGAATCATGTAGTAACCAAAAAACTGTTAAACAAATCAAAATATATTATATATTTGAGATTCTTCAAAGTAGCCAACCTTCGCCTTGATGACAGCTTTGCACATTCTTGGCATTCTCTCAACCAGCTTCATGAGGTAGTCACCTGGAATGCTTTTCCAACAGTCTTGAAGGAATTCCAACATATGCTGAGCACTTGTTGGCTGCTTTTCCTTTACTCTGCGGTGCAACTCATCCCAAACCATCTCAGTTGGGTTGAGGTTGGGTGATTGTAGAGACTAGGTCATCTGATGCAGCACTCCATCATTCTCCTTCTTGGTCAAATAGCCCTTACACAGCCTGGAGGTCTGTTTTGGGTCATTGTCCTGTTGGGTCATTGTCCTTGTTTCAACTGTTTTATTGCTCTGTTAGTAAATGGTTTACCGTCAATTATCAGGACAAATCATAGTCCTGGCGACCTAAAACATTCTGTAAATAAGACCTATTGTGATCTGACGTTTAAATTCTTCTTTATGGAAAATGCCTTTATAAATTGTCAATATCTTCATGTATTATCAAGAGTTTATAAAACGTTCATTGTCATGTAAATTACTTTATTAAAACAAGCATAAAAAGGATTTGTCATCGCGTTTAGTTTTTCCATTACAACGTCAAATTGAGGTGGATGCGCAATAGTGAAATTGAGAAAGCATCTTACAGACAATTTTCTTAAATATTGACTAAACTGAAGGGGCATGCCAATGCAGGATCCCCATTCTCTGCCTATTGAAATGTCTCTGTTTCAATGGGCATGACGCCACTGCTTGTTCTGCTTTCTGGTACATCTGTTGGGCTTCACAGACTTTTTTTTTACACCTTGGTTCAGGTGTGGGCCTGGCTTTCATGGGTTGCAGCTGTGGTAACTCGGTCAATGCCAATGCCAATAACAACGGCAATGCATATATGAATAGTAATACTACTATACCGCAGGTAAGTATACATACACATTCAAAAGTTATTATGTATAGTGTCCACACTATAACCATTTATATTGGGTTTCCCAGACTTTTCTTCGCACCTTGGTTCTGTTGTGGTCCTGGCTGTCATGATAGGGTACAGTTTGTTCTCCTAGCTCAGTTCCAGACAGCCCAGCAGCACACCATCGTTAGCTTAGCTCACTGCTATGATTCATATTTGCCACTGGCGTCACTAGTGGGGCTAAGACAACCAGACTGTTGTTTCTGGTTTTGGAGAGTTCTTTTTTTATTTATTATAATATAAATAGATTTGACACATAACATATACGCCTCCTATATTGTATTGTATGTTACATACCAAGGTCATCATGCTAGTTTATAACACACATACTGTATAACACAATAAGTATAACGTGTTAATTAATAGTAGTTCGTACTGTAGTTTTGAGCAGCCAAAATTGAAAGCTTTGATTTGTCACTCATAAACAAGATCAACTAGTGCAAATGTGTGATAAAACTGTATTTATCTTAAAGATTGTCTGGTGTCTATTTCCTGAAGATCTCTGTGGCCCATTACCACTGACAAGATCATGTAGAAATTGTGTATTCGGAGGCTACAGTGTAAACGTGTGTTAGGTTTACGTCATTCTATTTTATCTCTAATAGTATCAAAACAAAGCTTTAGAGAGACATTCACACGGATTGTGACTGAGCATGGCTTGTCCCCAGTGCTGGCCTGTCTTTCACTGCCTGGCAAACAGAGATGACAATTTCCCCACCCTTTTCTCAAGTCGGCCAAACCGCCACCCAAGGGCCTAATCCTGTCCTTTCCAACCTCAACCCCTCCTACACACAACCCATCGCACAACTAATGCTGGGACTGGTTCGCACACACACACACACACACACACACACGCACACACACACGCACACACACACACACACACACACACACACACACACACACACACACACACACACACACACACACACACACACACACACACACACACACACACACACACACACACACACACCTCGCTTCTAGTCCTTAGGAAACTTTGCACAAGCATTTCACTACACTCGCAATAACATCTGCTAACCATGTGTATGTGACCAATACAATTTGATTTGATTTGATTTGACACACACTCACAAGCACATCCCAGCAACAACTCACCCTGGGGCTGGCTCTCTTGCAAATACGCACACACACACACACACACACACACACACACACACACACACACACACACACACACACACACACACACACACACACACACACACACACACACACACACACACACACACACACACACACACACACACACACGGCCTATCTCTGCCATGGAGAGGGCCCTTCCCTTTCCTGTATATAAATGGATTCAGAGGGACCCCAGCAACAGCCTGTCTTTGTGTGTGAGAGAGACAGACACTCAGCCCCTGAGAATCAACTCCATCAGACAACTGCAGCTTTCCCCTCTTCAACTTCTACAGAGGTGAGTTTACTCTTCAGTGGTCACTGGTCAAGCAATGTTTTCTGTCTCCAATCTTATTTGTTTGATACTGCATGTATTTGACAATGCTTTGATGAAAAGTAATGCGATGCCTCATAGAATGCATCGTTTGCAGTACTCTAAATGTAGTTGCAGTACTTTTTGTTGTTTTGCTGTATACTAGTACACCATTTTTTGCTCTAGGAAACTTCCAAATGCTGGTAAAAGCAGAGTTTTTTATGGGGGGGGGAGGGGGGGGCTGTGGGCTTATGAGAATCCTAAATGGAAGCTAATGTTACAGTACCAGAGTGAGAACTGAGTGCTGGTTTGAATGGTTCTTTATTCCACATCATGTAATCTGGTTCAGAATTAGGGTTATTTGCTTCTGTGTTTTTTCTTTTCCTTTACATCCACATTTTGTTGTAAAATGCTGTTAAACTATGGATAATTTTTACCTTTCAGGAGTCCCTTTTCTACTTTGCACAACGCCTCCGTGTCTAAGTACACACTACATAAAACTGTGTATATGGGGGACATTTTCGTAGCACAGGAGCATTGTGCAAAGTGCAAAAAAATATTAAAAACCTAATTATAATCTGGTAGCATGACGAAATTAGAACATATTCTTCAACAATGTGCGTCATAAAGAGAACACAATTTACATATTGCTCCGTTTATGAAACACTATTTAAATAGTCACCTCTTTGTAACACACATTGTTCAAGAAAAAAATCGAATTAAAGGAAAACTCCACCCAAAAACTATCTTTTGATATTTGTTTCATTAGTCCATTGTTGACATAGTCCCAAAACATTTTGCTTGTCAGCAATCAAGATTTCAAGATATATAACTTTCAAAATACAGAAATCATCCCTGTATGATGCATTTTGCATCATACAATGCTGTGTTTTGCATCACATGATGCAAATTGCATCATACAGGGAGGATTTCTGTATATTATAAGAAGGTTTGCGGTATTTTTTGCACTTTGCACAATCATTTATTTTGCCCTATGAACATCTTACCCTATACAAACAGTGTTATATGGTATCATCCATTGACTAATAGCTGAAAATAGTAATAACTTGCAGCATTTCCACCACAGAAAGGCACAGCGCTGTCCCAGAAAAGATCGATTAAAAACCTGTGGTGATGTTGTTTCTCCACAATCAGCATTGACCAGCTAATGTTCTGATGAAGGGGGTGACGGCACCATTTGAGCGTGTGTGTGTGTGCCTGGTGCGTGTGTGTGTGTGCCTGATGCGTGTGTGTGTGTGCCTGATGCGTGTGTGTGTGTGCCTGATGCGTGTGTGTGTGTGCCTGGTGCGTGTGTGTGTGTGTGTGTGCCTGGTGCGTGCGTGTGTGTGTGCCACGGTGAAACAGTGCTCTCACTGTGCAGGTCCATGACTCACCTTTCCAACACTGGCCAGAGACCACCCCACACCCCAAACCTGTCTCCTCGACAAGCACAGCACAGCACACGCCCATTACATAACTAAATTCTTAAATCGTTGTTTGTGCCACAAAGCTGCATGACGTATATTGTGCCAATCTTACATTTTCATGAAAACAACCATTGTGTATTTAATGACTAAAACAGCATGACCATATTTACATAATAATCTCCATTAAACAACCACCCCCCCTCCCTCCTAACCTCAAATAAAATAGGCTTTAAAGGAAGAGACCCCCAGGGGATGGTTGGTTGAGGTAATTCCTTTTTCAGTGCTGCTTTATTGACTTACGGTATGTCTCGAGATTTTTATTTACATTTAACCCACTATTAGTAATGTTGCACCACTGCTGGTACTATATGATGGGGTCTAATAGCTTGTCATTTTATGGACTGCCAAGTTTGGACTTAGATATAGTTTGTTAATGTATATTATTACCCAACTAATTGTAAATGTGCAAGGTAATTTGTTAGTTTTACCACAGATACTGGCATAATTTTACTGGTACACTACTCGTTGTGAAAATGATAAAATTGACAACAACAAATAAATACACAATGATTCTAAGCAAAGGAATCTGATGACATTGTTGTGTCCCCCACACGCTGACACTAAAGTTTCCCTTGTCATTTACGACCGTTTTCCCTCTTTAATTTGAAGATTAACTGCACAGTCTGGTGACACACTGACCACAAGGGACGGAGAATAACACAACACGCCAAAACAAACAACCAAACACCCCAAAATGTCTGACCTTGCCAACTGCTTTTCTGGAATTACACCCTCAGTAGGCGCCTCTTTAATACAGCACGGAAATAAACAATGAAAGAAAAAAATAACACAGGCTCTACTCAGTGAAACCACAGAGCAATTCAAACCTAAGTTTACTGACCTAGTCACTACAATAATGCACACTAATACACACATAGAAGTGGTTCCCAAAGTCCTACTAGCACTGACTTCGCTGATAAGTACTTTGTTGAGGGAAAACGTACTTGATACGATTGTGATGTGTGTTGTCTCACCTAGCTAACTTAAGATGAATGCACTAATTGTAAGTCGCTCGGGATAAGAGCGTCAGCTAAATGACGAAAATGTCAAATGTAATATATATAATTGTTTTGACATGTGGTTTGTGTTCAAGTTTACGTGCACCTCATCCAGGTCAGTACTTAAGTTCGCTATTGCTGCCCTACCTCAATGTGAAACAGATGGTTTGTGGGAACAGTTCATCTCTTAGCATCTGCTGCACAACTGGGAGTGTCCTCCCCAAGGGCTAGCTGAATATGAATGGAGTCGTCATGTGATATGATACCATACCTAGGAAATGTCTGGTTGTCTATTTGACTCTCTGTCTCTGTCTCTGTCTCTGTCTCTGTCTCTCTCTGTCTCTCTCTGTCTCTCTCTGTCTCTCTCTGTCTCTCTCTGTCTCTCTCTGTCTCTGTCTCTCTCTCTCTCTCTCTCTGTCTCTGTCTCTGTCTCTGTCTCTGTCTCTGTCTCTGTCTCTGTCTCTCTCTGTTCGTCCGTTTGTCTGTGTCCCAGGCCCGTGAGGTGACGTTTCAGCGCTGGTACCATGTCTGACTCAGAGCCCGCCGCCAAGCCACAACCCCAGGTGTCACACCGCGGACGCAGTGCCGCCCCCATTGCCAGCTCCAATGCAGATGGGGAGGAGGTGCCTGAGTTCGAGCCCTTCGGCCTGATGCCCCGAGGACCCCCTCCACTCAAGGGTAAGGAGGAGAAGGAGCCTGTGTGTGTGTGTGGGTGCGTGCACGTGTGTGTGTATGTTTGAGTGTGTGTGTGGTGTGCGACAGAGAGAGACAGAAGTGTGTTTGTATGTCAGAGTGTTGGTTTGTGAGTCAGTATGTGCCTTGGTCACAAACGATAAGAGACCCTACAATGACACGTTTCCTGTAGATTTAGGATGCGGACTGACAAATGAATGGCATTCCGTTCAGAGTTATCTCAACACACGTCTTCAGACACATCCTGAGTCTACCAGCCTCGTCACTGTTCTCCTTTCCTCAGCATTATCTCCCTAGAACACAAGGCAGGGTTCTGAATAAGAATGGAATGACTGGAATATAGAACCTCTAACAGACTGGAAGTGACTTCAGCTGTCCCCTCATGATAGGTAATTATGAGACCTCAGGATAAGACCCAGATGCAGACAGTTCAAAATAAAAAAAGTTTATTACAAAAACAGGGGGCAGGCAAACGATAGGTCAAGGGCAGGCAGAGTTCAGTAATCCAGAGCAGAGTCCCGAAAGGCACAGAACGGCAGGCAGGCTCAGGGTCAGGGCGGGCAGAATGGTCAAAACCGGGAAAACTAGAAAACAGGGACTAGAGCGAAAACAGGAGTACGGGAAAAATGCTGGTAGGCTTGACGAGACAAGACAAACTGGAAACAGACAAACAGAGAACACAGGTATAAATACACAGGGGATAATAGGGCAGATGGGCGACACCTAGAGGGGGGGTGGAGACAAGCACAAAACAGGTGAAACAGATCAGGGTGTGACAGTCATAGGCATCTAAATAATATCTTGTAGCGAGTTTCCCAAAAAGAACAACAACCAACAACAACAACCACGTTGTTGATCTTCGACTACAGTTCATCATTTTTTACTACACGTCACCACAGTCTGCAGACAAAGCTGTCTGTCTATCCCTAAGATGAGAAGGTTCCCAAAGTTGAACACGCAACGTAATCGGCCTTCAGAATGTCTACACCACTCTTCATGCATTTGAACTTGCAGGATTCCATACGTTACGTTACGTTGAAGATAGAATCGTTAGTTGCTACATCCATTTTTGGACTCATAATTGAATGATATACACACACTGATTCTTGAAGAAGGCAACTTATAAACGCCTCATGATTAGTTCAACTGTCGTACCTCATCAGAACCCAAAACATAAGCTTGTTTGACTCCAATGTTTGTAAACAACGTAAATGTAAACAATGTAAATGCCTCAAAATCTGGTTAAAACTATAATTAGATATGATGGATGTTCAGTCCTTCAAATCAAAATGTATTAGTCACATGCGCCAAATACAACAGGTGTAGACCTTACAGTGAAATGCTTACTTATGAGCCCCTAACCAACAATGCAGTTTCAAGAAAATACAGATAAGAATTAGAGATAAAAGTAACAGGTAATTAAAGCGCAGCAGTGAAATGACAATATACAGGGACTATATACAGGGGGTACTGATACAGAGTCAATGTGTGGAGGCACCAGTTATTTGAGGTAGTATGTACATGTAGGTAGAGTTATTAATGTGACTATGCATAGATGACAACAGAGAGTAGCAGTGGTGTAAAGAGGGTGTGAGAGGGGGTGAAGGAGAGGGGGGGGATCAATGCAAACAGTCTGGGTAGCCATTTGACTAGATGTTCAGGAGTCTTATGGCTTGGGGGTAGAAGCTGTTTAGAAGCCTCTTGGACCTAAACTTGGCGCTCCGGTACCGCTTGCCGTGCGGTAGCAGAGATAACAGTCTATGACTAGCGTGACTGGAGTCTTTGACCATTTTTAGGACCTTCCTCTGCATCCATAGCTCTGTCTATGAATTTGAGAGACGTTACATTTCTCCAGGCCCATCCCTCAGCTTTTTGCTGAAACAGAGGTGTATTGGAATAACTGCTCAAGGTCACACGGGAAAATATCAGGGCCCAAGTTACGATGACAAGTCTGCATCTCTCGCTCTTCCCTATTATATTCCTCTCTCCTCATCTCGCTCTTCCTCGTTCTCTTCCTACTCTCCTATCAGAGTTCTTGGACATCTGGGACGTGAACATGCTGCGGAAGCCAGACGAGGTCAATAAGCAGCAGCACACCACCCACCTGTATGCCACTGACCACCTCATCGTTCGCAGGGGACAGGAGTTCCAGCTGAAGGTGACCTTCGACCGCCCCTACAAGCCCTCCGACGACCAGTTCGCTGTGGAGTTCGTCATCGGTGAGATAAAGAAACCCCCGCCTAAAACAGTTTCCTAAGCTAAAAAAGGGCTAACTCTGTATCAGTGGTTACTGGTTAAGAAGTAATTTACTGTACGCACATCTAGAAACTTGCATCCAGATGCAGGGTACCAAAAGTAAAGTAATGAAAAAAAGATAGTTTTATTATGTTTCAAGTGGCGGTTACATTAAGTGCGGGAACATTCATTGTATCTTTTTTTCTTTGAATGTTCCCGCACTTAATTATAACCGCCACTTGAAACATAATAAAACTAAGGGGGAATATGTGCAGGTATTTATCTTTCTTTCCTGTATCAGTGGTTAGGTCTACCATAGCTCTACCATACCTCTAGTCCAGGGTGTTAGTACGAAGGCTTGGTGTAGGGTGAAGTGGCCCCTAGACCCCGATCTTTGGTCTGTTTTACATTTTCTCCACTAATGGTAAAGGTTAGGATTGAGGGATGGGAAGTTGATCCTAGATCTGTACCTAGAAGAAACTGCACCCCGGAGCCAAAGACCAGAGCTAGGTCTACCACTGCCCTGACATGTCATTCCCCCTGTTCCTCCTATCCACCAGGGGGCAGTCCCCAGTTCAGTAAGGGCACCTACATCCCTGTGTCTGTGGCCAGTGACCGCCAGAGCCCGTGGGCCGGCCGGGTGTTGGACAGCGCAGACAACGTGGTCACGGTGGGGATCACCCCAGCGCCAGACTGCATTGTGGGAAAGTGGCGCACGTACGTGGCGGTGGTGACGCCATACGGAATCCGCAGGACAAGGCAGGACGAGAGTCGAGATGTCTATATCCTGTTCAACCCCTGGGTGGCAGGTCTGTGACACTCACTGATGACAGCAATCACACTAGCCTGTTCCCACAACAGTTGTTTGTGCTGATTGATTGATCGATTTAGCTCTATGAATCTCGTTAGTCTATTCATCTACATTCCGATAATAGATTCCATTCTATTATTCTGGCTTCCTTCCACCAGCTGATTCTGTGTTCCTGGATGATAGCAATGAGAGGGAGGAGTGTGTTCTCAACGAGGTGGGGGTCATCTACCACGGGGCGTTTGACGACGTGTCCGAGCGGCCCTGGAACTTTGGCCAGGTACAGAGAGACCCAGTGCACCACTACTAGCTACGCAATGATTGGTTTGGGTGTGGTGATACGCTATCTGTACCATGCAGAATTCATTTGTAACTACTGTACATGTAAGTCGTTATACGTCAAATAGCAGGACGGTTGTTTCTTAGTCCATACACATTACCTGTCTGTCATCTTTTTGTTTTGGCTTTAAGAAACTGTCTGATTCTCTATGCGATCGTCAAAGAAGTTCAGTGAACACTTAACTGAACTTTGCTTGTTGCAGTTTGACTACGGGGTGCTGGATGCGTGTCTGTTCATCATGGATAAAGCTGCCATGCCCATCACCAACAGGGGCGACCCCATCAAAGTAGCCCGGAAGGCCTCAGCCATGGTGAGCGTTACGGGGTTACCACCGGTCCGTACAGAGAACCCATTAAGATCACAACGTTCTAACAGTACAACCGTTTCACACAGTAGATTTATAGGGGGAAGAAACTCCATGGAGGCTTGAGAAAAGACTCCTTGCCCAGAAGACACATTTCCAACCAAATCAAATGGCATTGTATTAGTCACATGCGTCGGATACAACAAGTGCAGACCTTACAGTGAAATGTTTACTTACGAGCCCCTAACCAACAGCGCAGTTGAAAAAAAATATGGATAACAATAAGAAAAAGTCACGAGTAATTAAAGAGCAGCAGTAAAATATCAATAGCGAGACTATATATGGGGGGGTACTGGTGTAGAGTCAATGTGCGGCGGCACCTGTTAGTCGAGCTAATATGTACATGTAGCTAGAGTTATTAAAGTGACTATGCATAGATGATAACAACAGAGAGTAGCAGCGGTGTAAAAGAGGAGGAGAGGGGGTGGGGGGGCATTGCAAATAGTCTGGGTAGCCATTTGATTAGATGTTCAGGAGTCTTATGGCTTGGGGGTAGAAGCTGTTTAGAAGCCTCTTGGACCTAGACTTGGCGCTCCGGTACCGCTTGCCGTGCGGTAGCAGAGAGAACAGTCTATGACTAGGGTGGCTGGAGTCTTTAACAATTTTTAGGGCCTTTCTCTGACACCGCCTGGTATAGAGGTCCTGGATGGCAGGAAGCTTGGCCCCAGTGATGTACTGGGCCATTCGCACTACCCTCTGTAGTGCCTAGCGGTCGGAGGCCGAGCAGTTGCCATACCAGGCAGTGATGCAACCAGTTAGGATGCTCTCGATGGTGCAGTTGTAGAACCTTTTGAGGATCTGAGGACCCATGCCAAATTTTTTCAGTCTCCTGAGGGGGAATAGGTTTTGTCGTGCCCTCTTTTTTATTTCTACTTGAAGAGAGATTTGTACTTACAACTTATAGGCTTGTAACAGGCTATTTGCATCCAAAATGGCACTCTATTTCACATATAATGCATAACTTTTGACCAAGGTATTCCCTATATAAGGCTCTACTTTTGACCAAGGTATTCCCTATATAAGGCTCTACTTTTGACCAAGGTATTCCCTATATAATGCATTACTTTTGACCAAGGTACTTCCTATATAATGCGCTACTTTTGACCAAGGTATTCCCTATATAATGCACTACTTTTAGCCTGGCTATTCCCTATATAATGCATTACTTTTGACCAAGGTATTCCCTATATAATGCACTACTTTTAGCCTGGCTATTCCCTATATAATGCATTACTTTTGACCAGGGTATTCGCTATATAATGCACTACTTTTGACCAGGGCCCATAAGGCTCTGTTCAAAAGAAGTGCATTGTAAAGGAAATAGGGTGCCATTTCAGATGCAGAGAACCGTATGTTTGCCTCTCTCTCCCAGCTGAACTCTCGTGACGACGACGGGGTGCTGGTGGGGAGCTGGAGTGGTGACTACACCTACGGAGTGGCACCCACCTCCTGGACTGGAAGTACTGAGATCCTCCTCAACTACTCCAGCAGCAAGATGCCCGTCTGCTATGCCCAGTGCTGGGTCTACGCTGCTGTCTTTAACACCTGTGAGACCTGCATAAGGCTACAATATTCTCCAAACTTTCAGAAAATTCAATTTTTTCTGAAATCTGTAATGATTCCAGAAATGTTTAACTAGGATTTCCCAAAAATCATTTAGTTTGGGGATTTTTACAATGCTAATGAGTGAAATATTTGGGAGGATTTCATAATTAATCACTCAAATTTAATTTCCTACTATTTGATGTGAAGAATTCCCCCAAAAATTCAGAACATTTTTTGTTGTTGCTGATGATACAGTTTCTTTCCTCCTCGGCAGTCTTGCGCTGTCTGGGCATCCCCGCCAGGGTTGTCACCAACTTCTTCTCTTCCCACGACAATGACGGCAACCTGAAAACTGACATCATCCTGGATGAGAACGGCAGAATTGACAAGCAACGCACCAAGGACTCTATCTGGTAGAATTGTTCCAGTGACAGACAAATCACTTTCTGATTTGATTTGATTTGAGCATTTAAAAATACAATTCATGAGTGGAGAGACTGCATTTAGAATGATTTATGGTAATGTCAAATAATGGAATGGATGTGTTGCCGTAGGAACTACCATTGCTGGAACGAGTGCTACATGAGCAGGCCAGACCTTCCTCAAGGGTTTGGGGGCTGGCAGGCTGTGGATGCTACGCCCCAAGAGACCAGTGATGGTGAGGTGTTCATACACACAAGCATGTACGCACGCACACACACACACATATACTGTAGAAACAGGCACAGGCACTCACACACGCGCACACATACGCAGAAACAAACACACACACCCACAGAAACACAAACACACATACACACACACAATTTAACTGACCATGTTATAATTTTTACATAACTGTGTTATGAAACGTACATGCTGTGTAGTTACTATATTATATAATTATTTGGGATATTACTAATACCTAATGTGTCTTTCATTGTATCCAGGGATGTACAGGTGTGGCCCTGCATCCGTCCAGGCCATCAAACATGGCCAGATCTGCTTCCCGTTTGACGCACCTTTCGTGTTTGCTGAGGTAAATACTACAACAATGAGCCATCCTAGTGGCGCAAAACACCAACTGCACAGGACAGTATACAAAATGTTACAACCCCTATCGGTCACTTCCCAAGACAGTCCATTTTTTTGTTTGCATCAGTTTGAATCAGTGAGCTCAATTGTAGTTGTGAACATATGGCACCAGTACATGTGGTTTGGTATTACTAGTATATGACTTATATATGACTAAACATATCAATAGATGACTAATTACTGGAATTTTACATGATGAATGTGTCCCATTTTGTTCTATAGGTGAACAGTGATGTGGTGTTCTACTCACGGAACCCCAGAGATGGAACCCTGGAGCCGGTCAAAGTCAACAGCAGCCATGTTGGTAGGATGGTGGTGACCAAAGCTCCCGGCCAGGACACTCGGCGTGACATCACTGACCAGTACAAGTTCCCCGAAGGTAAGAGAGGAGAGAGGAGGGAGTGTCACAGAGCAAAAGCTCCCGGACACAGATTAAACATGACCTATGCAGAAATCACTCCACCATTTCCTGCTGCCTAAAATTCTAATAGTTCGCCTAATTTCAGTTTACGTGACAAACCAAGCAAGTATCATGTAGAGAATCATTGTACCGTCTAAACCGCTGTATTTTCAGCTGTTTGAAGCTGATGTACAAAACTGAAGGTAAACGACACAAAAATGAAACTTAAGCATGGGTGGCGTATAAATAGCGCACAGAACAAATCTAACATTTCTTGGACTTGCTTTCAATGAGAATGATAGATCTATAACTCAAATTTATATGTGAATTTAAACTCCATTAAAACTGCATTGTTGATTAATGGCTTGTAAGTAAGCATTTCACTGTAAGGTCTACTACATCTGTTGTATTCGGCGCATGTGACAAATAACATTTGATTTGATTTAAATGTTAAAAGAAGGGTTTTGTCTCTGTGTGAACGAGGTACGACCACTCTAAAAACCCAGATTCTAAATGTGGACTACTTCTGAAACAAACCATATAATCTTTCCCTTTCATCTGTGGTCTCCCACATCCACAGGTAGCCCAGAGGAGCGCACGGTTCTGGAGAAGGCAGAGGAGTACGGTTGTCAGCGTGAGAAGGCCATCCTTCCAAAGGCTGACGTGGAGCTGGACATGCCCCTGATCGAGGTGAGGGTGGGGGATGACTTCGAGCTGAAGCTGGAGTTCAACAACAAGAGTGGCCAGGCTCACACCGGGGACGTGTATGTCAGTGGCAACGTGGTGTATTACACAGGAGTCACCAGCTCTGAGTTCCTCTTCAAGACCCTTAAAGTGACATTGGATCCCATGAAAGGTGGGCAGGTGGGGGAGGAGGGGTGGTGTGTGTGGGTTGGTGGGTTCTTGTAAGATCAATATTCTAGTTACTAGTGGCAAGCCAGTTGAACTCCAATATTTCTAAAGCAAGACCCAACAAAATACATGAAAATTAAAGTAAAACTCAAGGAGACAAAGCATATCCTAAGAAAGTCATCTCTGTGTGTCCACAGCTGAGAAGAAAGTGATCCAGGTGCGTTCCCAGGACTACATGAGAAAGCTGGTGGAGCAGGCCAACCTCCACTTCATCGCTACTGGGAAGGTCAAGGAGACGGGTCAGATTGTCACCGCCATGAGGGTCGTCACTCTTCACAACCCCAAACTCTCTGTCCAGGTCAGAGGTCATGTTTTTAGGAGTGGTAATGTGCTCACAGCCTGAAACAAATCAATTTGTACTCTATAGAGCAGGGGTGTCAAACATACGTCCCCCACACAGGGGGTCCAATCGGGCACATTTTTTTATGTTTTGTTTTGGGGGGGGGGGGAGGGCGAACTCAATATACTTTAAAATAAAAAATAAAAAATCGAAACTGTAGAAATTATAATGGACCTGCATTCATATACTATGACTGTGTTCAGCGTCGCTAATAATCAGCTAAATGAACAAGACAGTCAGGGAGCACTGAAAAATTCATAGAGGACTATTTTTGGGCTAATTTTGACGGCGAGGAAATATAACCAATTTTCAGTGCAGCCTTCCGGACCTCGTTGAAGACCGAATAAAGACTGAATTCTGCGACATGAGTTTGACATCCCTGGTATAGAATACAAAGTATTTTCCAAATATGCTCAGTTTATCAATCCTTGCTGGGTCTTCACGGACAGGATCAGGACCAACTCTCATCCCCTCTCTGTAGGTGTCTGGTCTGGCTAAGGTAAGCGAGGAGATGTTTGTGACTGTGGAGTTCACCAACCCGTTCAAGTTCAACCTGGAGGATGTGTACATTCGTGTGGAGGGGCCAGGAGTCATGCCACCCAAGTATAAACATTACAGGTGAGCAGAGTGATACCTGTATGTGTGTGTGTGTGTGTTTTGTGTGCGTGTGTGTGTGTGTATGTGTGTGTGTGTGTGTGTGTGTGTGTGTGTGTGTGTGTGTGTGTGTGTGTGTGTGTGTGTGTGTGTGTGTGTGTGTGTGTGTGTGTGTGTGTGTGTGTGTGTGTGCATACTCATGTGTGTATATGTGTGTATTCCAGTCTGATCCTGGCTGGCTCGTCCCTGACGTGGACAGAGAGTTTTACCCCACGAAGGGAGGGACCCACCAAGCTGATGGCCAGCCTGGACTGTGCTGCACTCAGGCAGGTGTACGGTCAGGCCCAGCTGACCGTCAAGCCCTGAGCAGCACAAGGGAGATGTCACAGCTATACAAGACATCTATAGCACAGCTGGACAGCCTATGTACAGCTCAGTTACAGCCCAGCAAGCAACAATTAAGAGATTTGTTGTTTTTTCTTTTTCTTCTTCTTCTTGGATGGATCATGTATTTCACAAAAGAGGCAATATTTTTTAACTATGCAACATTTAGTGTAGTTCAATGTATTTGTTTTCATTTCTATACAAAGAAAACACTACTACATCATAGCTAATACAGCCCAGCTACAGTTTAGAGATTGGACTTGAATATTAGGCCTAATACATGGTTCAATCTATCTTCACAAGAGATGCAACATTTTCTTACCACAAGATGCTACATTTGTTGAAATTGATGAAAAGTTCAATATCCCTGTTTTCTTTTCTTTTTTGACTTCTATGCGAGAGAAGTACTTATATAACCCAAATTAAAAAGATGAACATGAATATGATTGCATGTTATCAATTATTGTGTTTTTATGGCAATATACTTTGGTTTTGAAATGTCCAGATAAGATCTTTTGAAATCAAATATTGAATGTATCCTATCGGCCTACATGCATGCTGTCAAAATTATAATCCTTCGAGCATCCAGTTCTAAGTTTGAAGTTGTGGACCTTGCCCTATGCGCGACAGGGATGAGTGAGTAAGTGACTTGAGCACTTCTGTGCTTCGTTCACTTCCGCACAAGTCTAGGGGTTTCTTTCATAGGCTGTGTTTACACAGCCATCCTAAGGTTTTTACTTCATGTACAAATTTTTTTTTCGTACTGTTCTGACAGTTTTATATGTCTCCCATATCAGATTAGCGCATTCACACTGACGTATTCTCTGAAATAGCACGCAGATGCAATGCTCATTTCCTTTCACTGTTCCAATCAAAATTTGGTGTGGTTGTCAGGACTGGGTGTCGGAGTGCGAAGTCAGGCGCAGGAAGACAGACGATTCAATGATAACGTTCATTTAATGAACCACAGAGAAACAACGGCCACCCCACTTGACACTGGGTGCTCACAATAAACTGCCCCAGACACGGGGAACGAAAACAGTTCAGAAATGTACTCCAACATACACAAACACGTAACGTCAGACTAACAAACACCAAGCTTACAAATAACGATCCCGCACAAAGAAACGGGCGGGCCGGCTGACTGATAAAGCCCAACTAATTAAGAACAAATACAAAACAGGTGTAACCAATGAACACATAAGGAGGGGGAGAAAAGGATCAGTGGCATCTAATAGGCCAGTAACGACGACCGCCGAGCGCCACCCGAACAGGAAGGAGAGCCTGCCTCGGTCGGAGTCGTGACAGTGGTAGTCTTGGTGATGGCAGGTAATGTGCAAAAATATATACTACATGTACAAACACGTATATGGTATGAATCAGAACTCAAAAGACCAGATTCCATGTGTTTTCTTTCTGTTTACACACTGGGAAAAGATCAGATATGTATCAGATATACCAAATAAGTGTCAAAAGATCAGAACTGGGCTGCCTGTGTAAACATTAAATGTTTCAAGCTATTATTTTAACAAAACTATTTAAGAATAGTATCCTCTTTTATACACTGAGACCGACTCTGTTCAACAGTAGGCCTATGCGTGTCCAGCAAAGGCCAACATGATATTACCTGATATCATACTACAATCTCTATTTTGCCGGACTTAAATCTAAAAAAACATAATTTGAAAATGAGCCAGAAATACAAGAGTATTTATTTTATATGTAGGACATAAAGCATGATGAAACTAAGAGGCTCAAAGTAAAAGTGTAGTTACTTACTAACACAAGTAGCACAGCCTCATACAACTGTCTGAAACATACCGTTGAAGTCGGAAGTTTACATACACCTTAGCCAAATACATTTAAACTCAGTTTTTCACAATTCCTGACATTTAATCCTGGTAAACATTCCCTGTCTTAAGTCAGTTAGGATCACCACTTTACTTTAAGAATGTGAATGTGAAATGTCAGAATAATAGTAGAGAGCATTATTTATTTCAGCTTTTATTTATTTCATCACATTCCCAGTGGGTCAGAAGTTTACATACACTCAATTAGTATTTGGTAGCATTGCCTTTAAATAGTTTTACTTCGGTCAAATGTTTCGGGTAGCTTTCCACAAGCTTCCCACAATAAATTGGGTGAATTTTGGCCCATTTCTCCTGACAGAGCTGGTGTAACTGTGTCAGGTTTGTAGGCCTCCTTGCCCGCACACGTTTTTGCAGTTCTGCCCACAAATTATCTATAGGATTGAGGTCAGGACTTTGTGATGGCCACTCCAATACCTTGACTTTGTTGTCCTTAAGCCATTTTGCCACAACTTTGGAAAAATGCTTGGGGTCATTGTCCATTTGGAAGACGCATTTGAGACCAAGCTTTAACTTCCTGACTGATGTCTTGAGATGTTGCTTCAAAATATCCACATCATTTTCCTACCTCACAATGACATCTATTTTGTGAAGTGCACCAGTCCCTCCTGCAGCAAAGCACCCCCACAACATGATGCTTCCATCCCCATAGCTAGCCATGTGGCGCAAACGTGCCCAACTTCACCTGACGCAAAGAAAAGAAAAGAAAATTCCAAAACTCGCAATAAACGTTCAATAAACTGATGCAACTCGGTTGAAAAAAACTACTTTATGATGTTTTTATCACATATATCAAATAAAATCAGAGCCGGAGATATCTACCGTGTATACCGAAGGCTTTTCAGAAGGCAATCTGGGGTTCCTTCTCGCGCCTTCGAAGACAATGAAATTTCCAGACACGTCATTCCAAAAGCTCTTGTTCGACCTCAGATCAAGCTAGACACCCCATTCCACCTTACTGCCTGTTGACATCTAGTGGAAGGCGTATGAAGTGCATGCATATCCATAGATTTCAGGCAAAGTAATAGGAAGCCCCTGGAACAGAGCCTCGATTTCAGATTTTTCACTTCCTGTCAGGAAGTTTGCTGCAAAATGAGTTCTGTTTTACTCACAGATATAATTCAAACGGTTTTAGAAACTTGAGAGTGTTTTCTATCCAATAGTAATAATAATATGCATATTGTATGATCTAGAATTGAGTACGAGGCAGTTTAATTTGGGCACGATTCTTTCCAATGGGGAAACAGCGCCCCCATATGGACAAAAAGTTGGTTGAGGTTTTTCCTCCAGTAGTAACACTGTTCAGAATGAGGCTAGAGGGAAGTGTGCTCTTTGTTAGAGGCGCATGACCTGAAAGCTAGCTACATTTTGTTTTCCTCCAGTATTGAACAACAGATCATCCCGTCTTCAATTTTATTGATTATTTCCGTAAAAAAATACATAAAGTTGTATTACAAAAGTATTTTGAAATATTGCTGCAAAGCTTACAGGTAACTTTTGAGATATTCTTTAGTCACGTTGCACAAGTTGGAACCGGTGTTTTTCTTGATCAAACGCGCCAAATAAATTCACTTGTTGATATATATCGACAGAATTAATCGAACAAAAGGACCATTTGTGATGTTTATGGGATATATTAGAGTGCCAATTGAAGAAGCTCGTCAAAGGTAAGGCATGAATTATATCTTTATTTCTGCATTTTGTGTCACGCCTGGAGGGTTGAAATATGATGGTCTGTGTTTGTTTGGTTGCTATTCTCAGATAACAGCATCGTTTGCTTTCGCCGAAAAGCATTTTTTAACACGTTGGCTGGATTCACAACAAGTGTAGCTTTAATTTGGTATATTGAATGTGTGATTTCATGAAAGTTTCATTTTTATAGTAATTTATTTGAATTTGGCGCTCTGCATTTTCACTGGATGTTGGCCAGTTGGGACGCTAGCGTCCCACATATCCCAGAGAGGTTGTTCTTAGGTATGACGCTGCAAACTTGGCACACCTGTATTTTGAGAGTTTCTCCCACTCTTCTCTGCAGATCCTCTCAAGCTCTGTCAGGTTTGATGGGGAGCGTCGCTGCACAGCTATTTTCAGGACTCTCCAGAAATGTTGGATCGGGTTCAAGTACGGGCTCTGGCTGGGCCACTCAAGGACAGACTTGTCCCAGAGCCACTCCTGCGTTGTCTTGGCTGTGTGCTTAGGGTTGTTGTCCTGTTGGAAGGTGAACCTTTGCCCCAGTCTGAAGTCCTGAGCGCCCTGTAGCAGGTTTTCCTCAAAGATCTCTCAGTACTTTGCTCCGTTCAGCTTTCCCTCAATCCTGACTAGTCTCCCAGTCCCTGTCGCAGAAAAACATCCCCACAGCATGATGCTGCCACCACCATACTTCACCGTAGGGATGGTGCCAGGTTTCCTCCAGACGTAACGCTTGGCATTCAGGCATTCAGAGAATCTTGTTTCTCATGGTCCGAGAGTCCTTTAGGTGCTTTTTGGCAAACTCCAAGCGGGCTGTCATGTGCCTTTTACTGAGGAGTGGCTTCCGTCTGGCCACTACCATAAAGGCCTGATTGGTGGAGTACAGCAGAGATGGTTGTCCTTCTGGAGAGTTTTCCCATCTCCACAGAGGAACTCTGGAGCTCTGTCAGAGTGATCATCAGGTTCTTAGTCACCTCCCTGACCAAGGCCCTTCTCCCCCGATTGCTCAGTTTGGCCGGGCAGCCAGCTCTAGGAAGAGTCTTGGTGGTTCCAAACTTCTTCCATTTAAGAATGACGGAGGCCACTGTGTTCTTGGGGACCTTCAATGCTGCAGAAATGTTTGGTACCTTTCCCCAGATCTGTGC
The DNA here is from genome assembly GCF_029448725.1 of Salvelinus fontinalis. Taxonomy (NCBI): domain Eukaryota; kingdom Metazoa; phylum Chordata; class Actinopteri; order Salmoniformes; family Salmonidae; genus Salvelinus; species Salvelinus fontinalis. The sequence goes on along the minus strand of NC_074675.1, from coordinate 27,812,338 downwards.
CTCGACATAATCCTGTCTCTGAGCTCTACGGACAATTCCTTCGACCTCATGGCTTGGTTTTTGCTCTGACATGCACTGTCAACTGTTGGACCTTATATAGACAGGTGTGTGCCTTTACAAATCATGTCCAATCAATTGAATTTACCACAGGTGGACTCCAATCAAGTTGTAGAAACATCTCATGGAAATAGGATGCACCTGAGCTCAATGTCGAGTCTCATAGCAAAGGGTCTGAATACTTATGTAAATAAGGTATTTCTGTTTTGTCATTATGTGGTATGGTGTGTAGATTGATGAGGGAAAAAAATATTTCATCCATTTTAGAATAAGGCTGTAATGTAACAAAACGTGGAAAAAGTCAAGGGGTCTGAATACTTTCCGAATGCACTGTACATGCACTTGCACTCTGTACAAGAAAACAATGATATAAAATTAAAGAAAACTAATAGTACACTACTTCTACTTATAAAACAATTGTCTACAAATTAAAAGAACAAAATAATTTATCATAGCGCATAGGTTTATGATCAGAGGCGAAGTGTGAGTGAAGATGCTTTACAGGCACCTTTGGTGTTCATGATGATATAAACCACAAAGTGTAAGGGTTGATATGAAGTCACGTGATTGGGGAGAAGTGTGTGTGTGTGCGTGTGTGTGTACTTTGTACGTGTGTGCCTATAACTGTGTGTGTTCCCTGTGTGAGTGTCCTTCTGTTCCTTTTCTCATAACCTGAAGTTGCTGCGACAAGACACAAATGTAACAGATTAGAGTGTGGGATACTTCATCACAATGCTTAAAACATAATGAGCTCCTCGTCTGTGATTTGGAGAAGATGGCTTCCGTGTGATAAGGTGAGTGTGTTGTTCTGTTCCTTTGTGAACTCATTGAGATGATAGAAAGACTCCACTTTGAAGTCTATGTTGTTTTGTCGATTTTAGTTACTTAGAAATAGTTTGACGCAATTTTCTGGAAGGAAATATAGTTATGAATTATATTAATAAGCGCAATAAGAATCCCAGGAGAAAGGCTCACAGGGGAAACCTCTGCCATATAAGTCCAACATTCAGCAAGAAAGTTAAAGATGGATTTCTCTCAAATCTATGCACATCCAACATAAATAATGATATTCTATTTCTGTGATTTACACAATTCCCAAACAATGGTCACCCGAACCCTGTTAGAAAATGAGCTCTAGAAAAAAAAAACGAAAATAAATAAATGCAGACGTTTCTGTGCAGACAAACTACTCCAAAATATCTGTTGTACTTCATCGTAACATTTGTGTCAAATATGTTGTACATCAGTTGTACAACTTGAGCGTGCAGAGGGCCAGTATGTGTCATTGTTAATTGTAAAGAGAAAATGATCTGCATTCCGCAATCAATACTGGAGCTATTTATATTTGAGTAATTTATCAGAAACTCTTAATCAGCATTGGATACAGTTAGCGCATTCACCTTAAAAGGTTAAATCCACTCAAAAACGAAATGTTGGTATTTTTTTACATTAAGTCCAGTGTTGTTACAGTCCAAAGTGTTTTGTATGTCACCAGTCAAGTTTTCACAATATTGGACTTTCAAGACGCAAAGTGCCATTAGCCACATTATCAGGCCGGTGACACTTTGCTTCTACTTAAACTAGAACTGACTTCTATTGGAATGATGCCGATTTATTACAAAAACATTTATGAGATCAAATGTAGCCAATCCATTTTGTTATTATAGAAAACAGACATGTACTGTATCAGTTAAACCAACCATACACTGTGTTTACTGCAATAAATACCAGAAAATGATTGATAAAACTTAACACAACTAAAATATGTAGCAGGTATTGTAGATTATTTAATATGAATTTAATCTTTACACTTTATCTGACAAAACTTCCGTATATCCTTTCAATTGTAGATAGTGAAAGCACAGGAGGTTGGTGGCACCTTAATTGGGGAGAACGTGCTCGTGGTAATGGCTAGAGCAGTCAGTGGAATGGTATCTTAATGCCATTCCATTCACTCCATTCCAGCCATTATTATGAGCTGTCCTCCCCTCAGCAGCCTCCATTGAGTGAAATAATTCCTTTGCTTGAAGCATCTTAACCACAGATGAGGGTGAATATCTTCATAATAATTATTTTTTTTACACTTTTTCTCCCTAATTTCGTGATATTCAATTGGTAGTTACAGTCTTGTCCCATCGCTGCAACGAACCCGGGTCTGTAGTGACTGGGGAGGCGGGTGAGTATCTTCTGACTATCTACTGATTTTGTTGGAGAGCTTTATGTTAAATCATATAACTAAGGAATCTATTGCCATGTGTTTGATCCCATTCCATTCACTCCATTCCAGACATTATTATGAGCCGTCCTCCCCTCAGCAGCCTCCATTGAGTGAAACAATTCCTTTGCTTGAAGGCATCTTAACCACAGATGAGGGTGAGTATCTACTGATTTTGTTGCAGAACTTTATTCATATAACTAAGGGATCTTTGTATTCTGTATTCTGTCCATTAATGATGCTATTTCTTTGTCAGATGTCATCATAAAAGACATAAAACTTGTTCTGATTGGAGGTTATGGAAAGAATTCAGTTGGAAACATCATCCTAGGACTAAATAAGTTTACACGGTGGACATCATTTTAAAAGACATATGTGAAGATAGATCGTAATTGGCACATCACATTGCTTCGCACACCAGGCTCCTTTAGACATTTAAATAGTGACAATCATATAAAATAGGAAACTGTACATTGAGTGCAAAGCATATTTAGCCCTGAACCTCACGTCATCCTTCTATACTGAACAAAACTATAAACACAACATGCAACAATTTTACTGAATCATAGTTCATATAAGGAAATTAGTCAATTTAAATAAAAAAATGATGCCATAATCAATGGATTTTACATGATTGTGGAGGGGCGCAGTCATGGGTGGGCCTGGGAGGGAATAGGCCCACCCACCTCCCAGGCCCACCCTTTTCCCCACAAAAAGTCTTTATTACAGACAGAAATACTCAGTTTCATCAGCTGTCCGAGTGGCTCGTCTCAGATTATCCCACAGGTGAAGAAGCCGAATGTGGAGGTCCTGGGCTGGTGTGGTTACACATGGTCTGTGGTTGTAAGGCCGGTTGGATGCACTGCCAAATTCTTTATAACAACGCTGGAGGCAGCTTATGGTAGAGAAATTAACATTTAATTATCTGGCAACAGCTCTGGTGGACATTCCTGCAGTCAGAATGCCAATTGCACACTCCCTCAACTTCTGTGGCATTGTGTTGTTACAAAACTGCACATTTCAGAGTGGTCTATTATTGTCCCCAGCACAAGGTGCACCTAAGTAATGATCATGCTGGTTAATCAGCTTCTTGATATGCCACATCTGTCAGGTGGATGGATTATCTTGGCAAAGGAGCAATGCACACTAACAAGGATGTAAACAAATTGGTGCACAAATTGGAGAAAAATGTTTTTTTTGTGTGCTATGGAACATCACATGGGATCTTGTATTTCAGCTCATGAAACATGGAAGCAACACTTGTTGCATTTATATTTTTGTTCAGAATAGTTATTAAAGTAGGTTGCAGGAAGTCTAAACTTTGGAAAATAACAGGAAGGCAGGCATTGAACACACTTTTACTGAAGCAGTTTGGGACCACACCATGGTGTTGATGACCTAATAAAACAATGTCAAAATAGGTATCACGTTTTCCATACAAATAGAAAACATGATACAGAAGCTCCTGAAAATCCAGACAAAACAGCTTAACAGATAAAAACATTTTTTATTCAGGAGAATCCCATTGAGTCAGGCTATTCATTTAGGTGCAGATGCATATCCGTATACTAAACGGAACCGAAAACACCCCAGCCTGTTTTGATCACAGATCCTGAGCATTTCAGCGGTTTGTCATTGATTTAGACCCACAATTTCTTACAGATTTGATACACATTTAAATAACGGTTAAATAAAACATTAAAAAAAACATGAAGACCTATATTTAATCAGGATTTGACAAACAAAAGCCTGACTAGGATCCTGACTTCCCCCACTTCATATTTGTTACCAATTACCACATTGTTACTTACCTTACAGATCACAAAGTCAGCTAATTTGCACCCTATTCATATGCAAATACATTTGATTCACACACTGGCTTGTCTGGCTGGCATGTTTTCATTTTAAACAGGCCTTCCCTTATCTACACTGAAATAATATTAGTCCTCTATTATGATAAAAAAAAACATAGCTCATTAGTACACCCTTGTGGTTGACTATATCTATTGTATGTCTTACGATACAACCATTAATAATGTGGAACAAATACCATCAAGGGATACGTTACAATTCACAATAACAAACACCTTATGAAACAGTTGTGAAAAACAATCTAGCAATAATTTAGATTTAAATACATAAACGTTGATATTTCATTGGTACATGTGTCAATTTACTTTCAGATTTTTTGTACACTCACATGGCAATCAGACTGAAATACTGAATTCTGGTGTGTGGAATAGAGAGGAGGTGGGTGCTGTTTGGATGAGAGGTTCTGCCTGTCACTTGTTTTCAACAGGTAGTAAGTCTTGGAAGGTGGACTCAATGAGGGAAACTGCAAAGTCCAGGCGCTGCTGCCCTCTTGGTTCTGAGTGTTTGCAGTGCTAGTGTTTTTAGCTAACCTGTGCAGCTCACATTATGTGCCCTGGATGATAGTTTTCTTGCTTTTTCTTGGCAGATAATGACAACTTGACAATAACAGTAGCTGATGTAATGAAAAGTTGGACAGTGGTTGGTAATGGAGGACATCAGGTGGATCCACGTCTGGGTGTTAGGCAGAACCCCTAGGTCCTGGAGAACAGAAGCAGAGTAAAGGGAACAGGGTAGGAGACAGACGTAAACAAGCAAATGTTAAATTATTAATCAGGCATGTAAAAATACAGTTATTGAATTATTTAATTTGAATGTTTGATTAGACATGCAATAATGTTAACGGCAGACAGAAAAGAAAGGATACCCATCTCATTTTTGATGTCAGTGGGGTTGGTAAGGGATGGTCCCTGGAAAAGATAGAGATGAGTTGTGAGAGAAACTCCAGGGTGGTGTCATGAGCACTGGAGTCCTACACCTTAACGGTACTTACCTGGAAGTGGTGGTTACTTAACGTGACCCAGTGGTTAGCCTTGAGATTGACTATTTGGAGAAACCACTGGGCCAGTGTTGGTACTGCTGACAGCATGGCGATGCCATCCACCACGAGTAGGCAATTGCAAATAGTTATCATCTGAGATTTTATATTCACCTTAACGGATGGTGAGCCCAGCTAGGAGCGAAAGAGCGCCAAGCTCTCCCAGGTCTCGTCTTCCTTTCGCCCTTCTTCCAAGCCAAGTAATTTGCCCGGATGTCGAAGCACTTGGTCCCCTTGATTCTCCTCCGGTGGCTCTCCTTTTTCCTCATATACCTTGTCCATGTTCAGTCTCACCGTGACTGATAATAGAAATGCAATTATATTTCATATTATTACAAATACATCTCTTATATAGCTCTTGGAAGGCCACAAAATAAATTAACAGCAGACAATAATTTTGACCTGGTCAAAAACCTTTACATTCTTCTCAGTCCGTGCCTGAAGGTGGTCCTTGAAGGCGTTCTGATCTGGTTCGACAACTTCCACCACATCAGGTGGAGTATCAGTGATCTCAAAAGTACGTTATACAAAAAGCAATAGAAAAAGTCAATCACACATTTTTTATACTACAGTATAGGCAATACTTTTATATACAAATGCATTGTTTACCTCAGTAAATAGCTGCGGACCCCGTCCGTACTGTAGGCAAAAGGGTGAGTACTCTGGAGGCTTGGACGCTAATGTTGGGTGCAAAGATAATTACCTTCAGGTTGTTCTGCCACCATTCCTGGAACCCGTCAAGGCCTTGCCCATGGCAGTCTAGAGGGTGTGGTTGGTCCGTTCATCCAAACCTGGAGGAGGGGGTAGGAAAGGGATATCTATTGACAATGATTATGTATCATGGAAAAACAAAAACTACAACAAACCATTGGTGACAGAATATAACCTATAACATCCATAACTTGTTCCAGAGTACACGACCTCGGTCACTCAAGATGACCTCAGGAGAACCATGGGTGTTGAAGACATCATCGCCTTGGAGGTGGCCTCGCCAGTCGGGTCCTTGATGGGTATCATACAAAAGAAAATACATGTTGGGTTCCAAGCAGCCTTTTTAAATGGGTTACAGAAGGGAATTTAGAGTTAAGTACATTCTCTTCTTTTACAGACCTTAATGGGTATTGCCTCCACCCACTTGGTAACATAATCAGTCGCCATCAGGCTAGACTGGTACTCACTTAAGCAGAAGGTGACAACTTGAAACATTGTGTTCTCTCTGATATGACATTCATTGAAATCATAATAATTTTAGATATAATAGAATGTGATCGATAACCAAACTTATTTCACATGCCCAGCTGTCCACATCCTTGACAATCCCATGCAAAAAGTGTATGTTGATTTTAGCAATCATGCGCTTCCCTCCGAAATGGCCAACGTGCATCTCGGTCAGCATGGGTTCTTTCTCATTTACATTTACATTTAAGTCATTTAGCAGACGCTCTTATCCAGAGCGACTTACAAATTGGTGCATTCACCTTATGACATCCAGAGAAAATCACCCTCCTGTGTGGCTGGCCATCCTTCCCCCATAGGTACATGTGATTGACTAACAAGTTTGAAGACAAGAGTTGTTGAAATACTCAAGTCTATGTAATTTTGCACAACTGACTTTCTCCATTTCTCTCTCCCTCCCAATCTCTCTCTGTCTTTCACTCTTTCCCACCTCTCTTTCATTCTCACCCTTTATTTCTCCCTATTCTGTCTGTGTGTCTGTCTAGCAAAGATACCTAGTTAAGGGCATTTGGAATGACCATAATTGCTTAGACCTATCTATTTGATTGATCAGAGTTAACTTATAACTAGATACCTCAATATGACAGTCATAACTAAATGTATAACTAGCAACTTCTGGATGATCAACTACCTAGATTGAAAATGGCTGTTCATAGCTAAATCCTTCCAGTTATGTAATAGAAGCGAACTGCTTAACGTTACTCTGAATAGTGAATTTCTGCCCCCTACGAATGTTGCGCCTCTTGTCGAGATCAGTGGTGCCATAGTACTTCGCCTGGTTGGAAAGATTCAGTGGTGCCATAGTACTTCGCCTGGTTGGAAAGATGAAATAAGACCTCCTCGAGGGATGCCATTGAAGTGCAAGCTAACGTAACATACAAACTGAAAACTACAAAAACAATTAGCTAGCTAGCTAAACAAAACTGTCTGGCTAGCGTTAGCTAGGCTGATGTAAGTAAACAAGTAACGTTGACGAGCTATTTAAATCCAAAACAACTTCAATTATTTATTCCTATTTAACAATATTTTGTTATATAAAGACAAATATATGGTAAAGACAAATAAACACTCGCCATCTTCTTCTAACGGTTGTTAGACTACATACGAGGTCTTCTTTGATATTATGGCGGTCTGCATACAAATGTCACAAGCGCATGCCGCCGCCCACTGCCCTGGCTATATATCAAGCCAAATAATTAACAAACTGCCAACGCCCATCCTACAGGCTCTGGGGCCTGAGAAAGAAAAGCATCTAAGGACAGTGATCTTTTTCAATGTTTCGGCAGTCATGGAAACCCAAAAACCTTTCTTGCAGGGGGACACTATTTGGCATGATTTTTCAATTGTTTTCCATAAATGACTACTGTAGTGGAAGGATGAGAAGGTGATAATACTCCTGACAGGCTGGCGTTCCCGTGGAAGTTGTGGGCTTACTGACTCCAGGAGAAGTGTGTGAATTAAATGGTCATGTTTGGATTGTTCACGAGTTCGTAAAGAGATATGAATTTTGATATATTTTATTGCACTGTTCAGAGGGAGCGACAAGAGTGCGCTCCTATCATTTAAATATAGTTGATTAGATTAGAATCTGGTTGTTTTCCTTTCTTTAACTTTTTCCTGCGCCATACTGTATGTGTACCCAATTCGGCTAAATGTAATGCTATTAATAAGCTTGAAATGTTTTCCTATTATTTTGCATAGGTTAACCATTGTGATGAATGTGCAGTTGCACACCGGGACAAAAATCATACTTTTTGAAGATATGTCTGATGAAACAAAAAGAGAACTGTTTGGCCATAATGACCATCGTTATGTTTGGAGGAAAAAGGGGGAGGCTTGTAAGCCGAAGAACACCATCCCAACCGTGAAGCACGGGGGTGGCAGCATCATGTTGTGAGGGTGCTTTGCTGCAGGAGGGACTGGTGCACTTCACAAAATAGATGGCTTCATGAGGAAGGAAAATTATGTGGATGGAAAATTATGTGGATATATTGAAGCAACATCAGCTTGGTCGCAAATGGGTCTTCCAAATGGACAATGACCCCCAAGCGTACTTCCAAAGTTGTGGCAAAATGGCCTAAAGACAACAAAGTCAAGGTATTGGAGTGACCGTCACAAAGCCCTGACCTCAATCCTAAAATTTGTGGGCAGAACTGAAAAAGCGTGTGCGAACAAGGAGAACTTCAAACCTGACTCAGTTCCACCAGCTCTGTCAAGAGGAATGGGCCAAAATTCACCCAACTTATTGTTGGAATCTTGTAGAAGGCTACCCTAAACGTTTGACCCAAGTAAAACAATGTAATGGCAATGCTACCAAATACGAATTGAGTGTATGTAAACTTCTGACCCACTGGGAATGTGATGAAAGAAATAAAAGCTGAAATATATTATTATTATTATATTTATTATATTATTATTATTATCTATTATTCTTACATGTCACATTCTTAAAATAAAGTGGTGATCCTAATTGACATAAGACAGGGACTTTTTACTAGGATTAAGTCTGGAATTGTGAAAAACTGAGTTTAAATGTATTTGGCTAAGGTGTATGTAAACTTCCGACTTCAACTGTATATTGTATTGTACTGTAAGTGCTATGGATTTATTGTTACACAGAGTGTTATTTTGTTTGTCAGGCAGCTGATAGTTCAAAGAGGGAGCAACACTTACAATGACTTACACTTACAAAGCTGTAAGCAACACTTACACTTACAATGAGTTGATTAGATTTGAATCTGGCTGTGTTTTCCTGTCTTTTGTAATAACTAGCAAAGTGCAAAGAAATGTTAATTCACGTTCGGCGTGAGTTTCTGCTTGAATTTGGTTAAAAGGACAGGGAATTTGTTCATACCTTGAGAACTTGCTACCAAGCTCATGTGTGTTACAGACACACACATTTTCACTTAGAGACCATTCTGAACTGAAGACATGTGTTACCATGTTGTTTTAACCTATTGGTGATAGTCATATACTCTGTTATTCCGTAATGTATAATGTATTTCATGTACACTAATTGTTTGAGTGTCAATTATTTCATCCTACTAGTTCAATAGAGTAACTGCATTCCTCGTTTAACAGAGTAATTATTTGATTGACTAAATGCTTATTTGAAAGGTCTATTGGTAGTTGTTATTTACACTATACACATACTGTAGCATATTCTTGGGTACCACCTTGACATCTCTGATCTGCTTGCCTCAATTAATTCATGCTAGAACATTGGTTGCCAGAATTAGCTACTTGTATCCAGTCTCGTAATAATTGCATAACGGTGCAAATTAGATCTGTTCATTATAGTCATACTGAGTCGGTGATCCTCCAGAGAAGCACAGGGCCTGTTGCATTTATTTTTTATAGAAAACCACGGCAATATAGGCCTACGCTCGGGGGAAAAAAAAGGTGCTATCTAGACCCTAAAAGGATTCTTCCGCTGTCCCCATAGGAGAACCCTTTTTGTTTCCAGGTAGAACCCCTTTAGTGCCTAGATAGAACCCTTTTGTGTTCCATTACACAGATGGTTCTACATGGAAACCAAAAGAGTTGTTACTCGAACCAAAATGGGTTCTTCTATGGGGACTGCCATATAACCCGTTGGAACCGCTTTTTCTAAGAGTGTACTCAACAAGTTCAACCTGCTCAGTTTACACAATTTCACACACTCCAACATCTGCCTGTTATTCAAAATAAAACGCAATATAGCACCACCACCTTTGAATGTTTTCGTCAACCTCTGCTCAGACTTAAATAGCAGTGTCCCAAGAACCTCCTCCAGGGGTGATTGTAGCGTCCTCAAACTACCAAACTGCCTTCTCATACAAAGCAATAAAGACATGGAATGGCCTCACCTGAACATGGATTAATTAAGTCAAATCAGACGTGCGCACACTGAATTTGATCTAATAGGCCAAAGTGACATTAATGCAACAGAATACACACTAAAAACACATTACATTTCAATAGGAGCAATACTTCACCTTTGCTTACTTTGATTAGATTATGTGTTTGTGTCTTTTACAAGTCAAATGTACACTAGCCTACTCCCCTATCGACACAGTAAATCATATTGCCTACGTGCTTTCGACAAAACGTTATCAACAAAACATTTTTTTTTCCAAATAAATCAAATTTGACTTATAAACATAGGCATAAATATTTCCTAACGATATCACAACTTAAATATAGCCTACTTACTCCTCAATTGGATCAAGGACATCTTGGTAATTATTTTTCATAGTTTCTAAGGAAACTATCTGGGGCAGACACTCGAAAATCGCTTCTGCCGCCTGTAAAAAAAAAAAAAAATCAAACAAATGAATGTCTGTGTCGCTGCCGAGCTCTCAAATATCGTGACAGTCTCTCACTCTGTGGAAGGTCACTGCTATCCGGATTCCTTGGGACGTCCTTACTCTAAACCTAACCATTTTACATTTATACTTGATAGAGGTAGGAACACCCCAAGGATCCCGAATAGCACAGATCCTCTGGGAAAGTCTATGAACTCCTCTATTCGACTAAAAGCCGTGGACGCAACGATTATTGGTTGTCGGATTTAGCCAACTGGGAACTGGTAACAACACAGTCTGTGATTGGCTAACAACGTTTAGATCTGTATACAGCGAGATAAGATAACATACTGTAATGAAACCGGCAGGGAGCAGGTCTCGAACCCTCGACCTCCTAGCCCGAGGTCCGGCGCGCTATCGACTGTGCCGCAAAAGCATGCTCGAGCGGCAGAGTCGATTTCCGCGCTTATAAACCCAGGGTCGTTACACTACTCCCTCCTTTCAAAGAGCGCGTCCTCGCGCTAGCTTGCGACTTTACGTCTTACAGGAACGCGCTCACCGGCCAAGCACACGCACTGTCGTGGATGCGAGGTCCGATCACTTCCGACACCAATGTAATGAAACAGGCAGGGAGCAGGTCTCGAACCCTCAACCTCCTAGCCCGAGGTCCGGCGCGCTATCGACTGTGCCGCAAAAGCATGCTCAAGCGGCAGAGTCGATTTCCGCGCTTATAAACCCAGGGTCGTTACAATACCATGAGGTGTTGAGGGAAAGACAGATTAGCTATAGATTGGACATCATGTTTTCTAGGCCATTCGCGATAACAGGAAATACACAAGCGTAGGCTACACTATAGTTAAAGGTGGGTACGTCAGAATGTCTGCTTGCACGGGAAAAATTGTATGTTTCTAACATTTATGGTTGAGATTTAATTAATATAAATATAAACTAAGCACATTATGACTTTCATTAACACGCGGCGCAGACGTTAGTAACAGGCTGACTACACCGTGCGCGAGCGTTGCAAAATTTATTTAGAAATCTATGTTATTCAATTATTGCACCCACACTGCTCCGTGCGCCAACGAGCGTCTGCGTTGCCAAGAGCTAAAATAGAAATCAGTTCTATTTCTGACGCAGATCGCGCTGCAAGTCCTGCCTCTCCCATCTCCTCATTGGTTTATAGAAGCAGGTACCCATGTGCCATCTCTTCATTAGTTATACCCACGTGGGTGACTGAAAGACGACCGAGATCAGTGGCAGTAATGCACCTAATTTATGAAAGTTGCCAATCGCAATATAAAGTCAAGAGAAGAAAAAGCCTGAAAGGAAGAGAGATGACTAGAAATGATTCGGTTAACCATTTTATGTGTGGATTAATTGGCGGAGTAGAGGACCTTGTGCATTTCAGGTAAAATAACAACTCAATGTTTATATCCCAGGACAAATTAGCTAGCAACAGAAAGCTAGCTAAATAGGACAAATTACCTAGCAAGTGCAAGCTAGCTAGCTAAATTGCCATACATGTTTAATGCTTTTCGACCTGTCCCCAAATTAATGTAATTGGTTCAGAGTTTGTTTTGATATTTTAACCTGCGTGTCGTGATCGCGTTTGGTGTGGGGGGACAAAATAAATGTATGCACGATGGCGCATGCGCGCAGCCAGCTTGGGTTCCGTGTAAAGGCAGCCACAAGGTGGTATGGTTGTCGAGGCTTTATAACGTCTCTTATCACCCCGCATAGAGGGAGGTGAACAACAAAACAAAGTTCTACCAGAAACAAGCCCTGCTGGACATGATTGTGCGGAAGGACCTCGTGCCCAAGACCAATTCTACCAGTTCGTGAGAGATCACACTGACCGGAACTGGTTTGTGTGTAATGAAGTAGGCTGAGGCTGCGGGACCGAATCGAACGCCTCTCCCCCAGAGACAAAAAAAAATCAAAAAATTCTCCACGTGTATTTAGCTGTGAGACTTGCGAGCTGAGGCAGGATCAGAGACGGTGTCGCAGGTTAGAATGTCGTGGCCAAATGTTTTCATCCAAGTTTTTACATTTTTGTATTTCAAGTAGGATAGCAGCCTTAATGAGAAATATCACAATATTGATAACCACCGGGATACAGTCTATTCAGTGAGGAGAGCATGCACAACAAGTCCGGACAGTGTCCTTCATATTCCAACCCCACCAAAAATAGGACACCATGCACTTTAACCAGTAGGCTGCTAGGTTACAGTACCTCAGTTATACGGTTGGCGTTATCAGTGCAGTTTACCGGAAAAATGACTATGCAGTGGGGTTACTTGAGGGGGTTTACTCTAGAGATGCGTTCAGAGGGGTGAAGCATTTTACAAATAATAAGTGCAGTGTTCAGATAGATGTACTAGCTGCACACAACAAGCTCAGGGAAAAGTCAACAAGCTGTTCAGAAAAAAACGGTGGTTGAAGCTTGACACCGGTGTTATAGTTGAGGATGAACAGTGTTGGGTTTTGAATATTACCCTTGACACTGAATAATATTGTGAGCATATACACTTTATTTGATCGTTTTGTCACTTTCATTTTATATTTTGTTGTATTATGAATTTGCCTACCATATTCTGCTATGTGACATTGAAATCTTTCTTAGTGATCAATAACTCTTATATATTTATCCATTTATGTATGCAAAAGATGTTATCAATTATTACAGGAACCTCGGGTCAGTTTTGTTACTTTATTTATTTTTTTGTCATATTTTTCTTCCATAGGCTATTCTGCTGTGTGACACTGAATTACTTGTTATTTATCAGTAAAGTATTGCATGTATACATCTATCCATTCAGGTATGCATTTTTTTAAATAAATTATTACGGCAAACTGGTGAAATAAAAATAAGTTACCCTAGTCTGAATTTAGCCTTTGTCAGTCTCTCTACATGATTCTACTTTAATTCAGGGTTACTTCCATCATCCCAATGTTCTACCTGGCTCGGTGTTCTGATTGCCTCGTATCGCTCTCTGGTCCTTGGCTCCATAAGCAGTACGGAATAAGTACAGTACACATGTTCAATTCCCAAATAGGCCAATAGATATCATAAGATTACTGGAATAAGAACCAGATTTCATCAGGACCATCTGAGAGGAACAAGTGTGTATCCCTGCACACAGACAGATTTACATTTTAATCATTTAGGAACCGATTGAAATTAACTGGAGGGGAGGGGCTGGTCCCCAATTCAAGCTGTCCTAAAAACATTATGCACCCCCCCCCCCCCCCCCTCACATGACCCTCCCTTTGCAGTGTCAAAAAAATTGAACACGCTCCCCCCTCATAGAATTAACTCAAAATAATGTTTACGACCAAAAATAACAATTGTAGTGACCCTGTGTTTATAAACATGGATATCAACTTTGCCACTTCAGAATGCTTTGGTGGCACAATTGATGCCACTCAGGGTTGTTGGTATGAAGGTCATGGATTTTTTTATTTTAACCTTTATTTAACTAGGCAAGTCAGTTTAGAACAAATTCTTATTTTCAATGACAGCCTAGGAACAATGGGTTACCTGCCTGTTCAGGGGCAGAACAACAGATTTGTACCTTGTCAGCTCCGGGATTTGAACTTGCAACCTTTCGGTTACTAGTCCAATGCTCTAACCACTCTGTCTGCCTGTTTCATTACACTACGATCAGAGCCGGCTGCAGACAATGATCAGCTAGGGGCAAATCAGATTTTCAACATTTTGATGCCATATTTATAATTACATTGAACAAAAATATTAAAGCAACATGCAACAATTTCAAAGATTTTACAGTAAAAAAGACAAATCCGTCAATTTAAATAAGCAAATTTGGCCCCAAATCCTTGGATTTCACATGACTGGGAATACAGATATGCATCTGTTGTTCAGATACCTTTAAAAAAAAAAAAAAATTAAGTAGGGTCGTGGACCACAAAACCAGTCAGCACCTGGTCTGAACACCATTTGCCTAATGCAGCGCGACACATCATCTTCGCATAGAGTTGATCAGTCTGTTGATTGTGGCCTGTGGAATGTTGTCCCGCTGCTCTTCAATGGCTGTGCAAAATTGCTGGATATTGGCGGGAACTGGAACACTGTCGTACATGTCGATCCAGAGCATCCCAAACTTTCTCAATGGATGACTTGTCTGGTGAGTATGCAGGCCATGGAAGAACTGGGACATTTTCAGCTTCCAGGAATTTTGTACAGATCCTTGCAACATGGGGCCGTGCATTATCATGCTGAAACATGAGGTGATGGCGGCGGATGAATGGCATAACAATGGGCCTCAGGATCTCGTCACAGTATCTCTGTGCATTCAAATTGCCATCGATAAAATGCAATTGTGTTCGTTGTCCATAGCTTATGCCTGCCCATACCCTAACCCCACTGCCAACATGGGGCACTCTGTTCACAACATTGATATCAGCAAACCGCTCGCCCACACGATGCCATACACGTGGTCTGTGTTGTGTCGGTTGAACGTACTGCCAAATTCTCTAAAATGACATTTATCGATGGCAATTTGAATGCACAGAGATACTGTGAAGAGATCCTGAGGCCCATTGTTATGCCATTCATCCGCCGCCATCACCTCATGTTTCAGCATGATAATGCACGGCCCCATGTTGCAATGGTAGAGAAATTAACATTTATTGTCTAAAAGCTTTTTTCTCTCCAATTTTGTGCACCAATTTGTTTACATCCCTGTTAGTGAGCATTTCTCCTTTGCCAAGATAACCCATCCTGCTGACAGGTGTGGCATACCAAGAAGCTGATTACACAGCATGATCATTACACAGGTGCACCTTGTGCTGGGGACAATATGTAAACACATTTTCCACCATCAGGTTGTGACAATGCACCACACAACCAATGAAAAAAATCATACAGACTAGGGCCACTTCCATATCATGGTTTGCATTTTCAACACCACAATAAATAGACTTTGTCAATCTTGACAAACAGAAAATACATCTCTCCCTAACTTGTAGGCTTACCCAGTATCGAAGGCTTGAACTGACAATCTCTGAATGTCATTAAATGTTTTGGTGTTTTGTAACAAATGTCTCTTTCCATTCATCAATTGGCCACTGCACAGTTTGGATTGATTGATTTTTTGTTTGTCAGTAAAACAAAATACATATACAGTGCATTCAGAAAGTATTCAGACCCCTTGAATTTTTCCACATTTTGTTACATAATAGCCTTATTCTAAAATTGATTAAATAGTTTTTCTCCTCATCAATCTACACACAATACCCCATAATGACATAGCAAAAACAGGTTCAGAACATTTTACAAATGTATAAAAAAAAAAAAAACAGAAATATCACATTTACATAAGTATTCAGACCCTTTACTCAGTACTTTGATGAAGCACCTATGGCAGCGATTACAGCCTCGAGTCTTCTTGGATATGACGTTACAAGCTTGGCACACCTGTATTTAGCGAGTTTCTCCCATTCTTCTCTGCAGATCCGCTCAAGCTCTGTCAGGTTGGATGGGGAGTGTCGCTGCACAGCTATTTTCAGGTTTCTCCAGAGATGTTCGATTGGGTTAAAGTCTGGGCCACTCAAGGACATTCAGAGACTTGTCTCAAAGCCACTCCTGCATTGTCTTGGCTGTGTGCTTAGGGTCGTTTTCCTGTTGGATGGTGAACCTTCACCTCAGTCTGAGGTCCTGAGTGCTCTGGAGCAGGTTTTCATCAAGGATCTCTCTGTACTTAGCTCCGTTCATCTTTCCCTTGTTCCTGACTAGTCTCCCAGTCCCTGCCGCTGAAAAACATCCCCACAGTAGGATGCTGCCACTTCCATGCTTTCCCGTAGGGATGGTGCCAGGTTTCCTCCAGACGTGACGCATGGAATTCAGGCCAAAGAGTTCAATCTTGGTTTCATTAGACCAGAGAATCTTGTTTCTCATGGTCTGAGAGTCCTTTAGGTGCCTTTTGGCAAACTCCAAGTGAGCTGTCATGTGCCTTTTACTGAGGAGTGGCTTCCGTCTGGCCACTCTACCATAAAAGCCTGATTGGTAGAGTGCTGCAGAGATGGTTGTCCTTCTGGAGAGTTCTCCCATCTCCACAGAGGAACTCTGGAGCTCTGTCAGAGTCACCATCGGGTTCTTGGTCCCCTTCCTGACCAAGGCCCTTCTTCCCCAATTGCTCAGTTTGGCCAGCTCAAGAAAAGTCTTGGTGGTTCCAATCTTCTTCCATTTAAGAATGATGGAGGCCACTGTGTTCTTGGGGATGTTCAATGCTGCAGAATTTTTTTGGTACCCTTCCCCAGATCTGTAGCTCTACGGACAATTCCTTTGACCTCATGGCTTGGATTTTGCTCTGCACTACCAACTGTGGGACCTTTTATATAGACAGGTGTGTGCCTTTCAAAATCATGTCCAATCAATTAAATTTACTACAGGTGGACTCCAATCAAGTTGTAGAAACATCTCAAAGATGAACAATGGAAACAGGATGCACCTGAGCTCAATTCCATGTCTCATTGCAAAGGGTCTGAATACTCATGTAAATAACGTATTTCAGTTGACTATTTTTAATACATTTGCAAAAAATGTGTCATTCAGTGGTATTGGGTGTAAAATGAAAAAATATATATAATTTTAGAATACCGCTGTAACGTAACAAAATGTGGAAAAAGTCAATGGGTCTGAATACTTTCCGAATGCACTATATACAGTACCGGTCAAAAGTTTGGACACACAAACTCATTTAAGAGTTTCTCTTGATTTTGACAATTTTCTACATTGTAGAATAATATTGAAGTCATCAAAACTCTGAAATAACACATATGTGCACATGTACATATACACATGTAGTAAACGAAAAAGTGTTAAATCAAAATATATTTTAGATTCTTCAAAGTAGCCACCCTTTGCATTGATGACAGCTTTGCACACTCTTGGTATTCTTTCAACCAGCTTCATGAGGAATGCTTTTCCAGCAGTCTTGAAGGAGTTCCCACATATGCTGAGCACTTGTTGGCTGCTTTACCTTCACTCTGCGGTCCAACTCATCGCAAACCATCTCAATTGGGATCAGGTTGGGTGATTGTGGAGGCTAGGTCATCTGATGCAGCACTCCATCACTCTCCTTCTTGGTCAAATAGACCTTACACAGCCTGGAGGTGTGTTTTGGGTCATTGTCCTATTGAAAAACAAATTATAGTCCCACTAAGCGCAAACCAGATGGGATGGCGTATCGCTGCAGAATGCTGTGGTAACCATACTGGTTAAGTGTGGCATGAATTCTAAATAACTCATTGACAATGTCACCAGCAAAGCATCCCCACACCATCACACCTCCTCCTCCATGCTTCACAGTGGGAACAACACATGCAGAGATCATCCGTTCACCTACTCTGCGTCTCACAGAGCCACGGCAGTTGGAACCAAAAGTCTCCAATTTGGACTCATCAGACCAAATTACAGATTTCCACCGGTCTAATGTCCATTGCTCGTGTTTCTTGGGCAAAGCAAGTCTCTTATTATTGGTGTCCTTTAGTAGTGGTTTCTTTGCAGCAATACGACCATGAAGGCCTGATTCACACAGTCTCCTCTGAACAGTTGATATTGAGATGTGTTTGTTACTTGAACTCTGTGAAGCGTTTATTTGGGCTGCAATTTCTGAGGCTGGTAACTCTAAAGAACCTATCCCCTGCAGCAGAGGTAACTCTGGGTCTTTCTTTCCTGTGGCGGTCCTCATGAGAGCCAGGTTCAACATAGCGCTTGATGGTTTTTGCTACTGCACTTGAAAAAACTTTTTCAAAGCTCATGACATTTTCTGGATTGACTGACCTTCATGTCTTAAAGTAATGATGGACTGTCATTTGTCTTTGCTTATTTGAGTTGTTCTTGCCATAATATGGACTTGGCCTTTTACCAAATAGCCCTATCTTCTGTATACCACCCATACCTTGACACAACACAACTGATTTGGCTCAAACTCATTAAGAAGGACAGAAATTCCACATATTAACTTTTAACAAGACACACCTGTTAATTGAAATGCATTCCAGGTGACTACCTCATGAAGCTGGTTGAGAGAATGCCAAGAGTGTGCAAAGCTGTCATCAAGGCATATCAAATATATTTTGATTTGTTTAACACTTGTTGTTGGTTACTACATGATCCCATATGTGTTATTTCATAGTTGTGATGTCTTCACTATTATTCTACAATGTAGAAAATAGTACAAATAAAGAAAAACCCTGGAAGGAGTAGGTGTGTCCAAACTTTTGACTGGTACTGTATAGCCTATATAAAAGGAAAAGAAGCATAGTCCTAACCCCAGAGAGAGAGAGATATATAGATATGCCGGCGGCATGCTATGACACCGACATGCATTTCGTTATGTCAGATAGCTACTGCATCTGATATACAGGTATGAACTACAGAAGGAGTCTAATTTGTTAATTTTCTATCAGAATATTGTACAAAGATAAGCATTATAATTGTTAGATCATAGGAGTAACTCTGGTAGGCCTGAAGCAGACTTCCTCACCGCAAGTTCCCCTGTTGGAGCACTGGGGCCCACTGCCTTCATATCATAGGTCTTCAGTAGCTTAAGCTTAATAATAGCCACACCATACCCAACCTTACCAAACGTTTCTAAACTAAGTCAAGCCATTGTTTATATGAGCAGAAAAGGAAATGTAAACAAGGGAATAAACGCACTACTCTCACCTGTGCCCCATAAAACACCATAACATACATTCAAGTGGGAAACAGAGCGCACAGGAGGTACAACATGACTAAATAAACAAACCAAAATAAATAATACGAAAATAAAATATAGGCTACAAATAAGGCCTAACTTAAGCAATGGGGTCTTCTAATAACTATAATTCATTAATCAATTTCAGGAGTCCTTTTGCCAACTTTTTTCCACTCATACATTTAAAAAAAAAAAGTAATTCAACTATTCTTTCTGAAAAGCAATAAGCAAAAGTTGTGTTTTTATGCATTTACTTTTATGAATATAAAATATACCCAAAATAAATAGAACATTCAATAGAATTTCTATGTTCTTATCTTCCATTATTATACCGAAAGTTATATTATCTTTAGTAAACTGGGTTGTTGGAAAGATTTTTGTTTCTAATCAGTCATACATGTCACTCCAAAATGTACTAACGTAAGCACAAAGGAAAAACAAATGGTCTGTTTCTGAGTTACAAAATACACTGTTATTGTGATCACAATTGAATCTATGCCTAAGGAAAGTTATTTTAAAATATTTTAAAGTACAATTCCTTTGCTTTAGATGGTATATGAAAAGACAAGTAATTATTACGAAAAGTCCTAATAATAGGCTTAGTATAAATTTAAGATGTGGAATTTCTGCTGAATTGCATAGGAGATAAATTGTCAGTTAATAAGAGATGACAGATTTCTTTGTTAGGCAATTTATCACTTGTGAAATCATACCCATCAATCAGTAATGATGGCATATGAAGGATGTCGACCATATGAGGTACTGTGTTTTTAACCATCAACGCAAAATACTTTTGTCACGACTCCTACCGAAGGTGGCTCCCCTTCCTGTTCGGGTGGCGCTCGGCGGTCGTCGTCACCGGCCTACTAGCTACCACTGACTTTTTCCTCCCCCTCCTTTTTTGTTTATTGGTTACACCTGTTGTTAGTTAGGGTGATTAGTAGGGCTTTATTACCCAGCAGGCCCGCCTGTTGGGTGTGCGGTATTGTTTTGTGTACCGTTTGTACATGCCTGTATGTCACGGTTCGTGCTAGTTGTATTTTCGGAACTTTTTGTTCCCCTTGTATGTTGGGGCATTTGATTGGAGTGGCGTCGTGTTTCATCTTTGTGGTGATTAAAAGTTACGCTACTCTGAACTCTCTGTCTCCTGCATCTGACTCTTTCCTCCACTACACCCCGGGCATTACAACTTTGGGATACTCTAAATAACTTCACCAAATAGTTGGCGATTGCACTGAAAGTCGATTTTACACAGAAATCCTCATACAGCATAATATTCCCATTCCTATCTAACAGGTGGACAACAGACAATATCTTCCTTTCCATCCAGGCACTACAATATAAACACTTGTTCCAAATTGGCATGTTGAGAAACAACAGATACATTCTGTTATGTGGTCTGAAGTTGTGTTTGTACAATAACTTCCAGTATATAAGGACTTGTTGACGGAAGGAAGATCATTTAGTAGTAGCTTTTGTATTGAAAAATAACATCATAAAAGAAAGTAAACACTGCCAATTCATTCAAAAATGTGTCTGGGAACGCAGTATAAGAAGCTGTTATCTTCATTGTAATGCGTTGCTATTTATTCAGTCACAGGGACAGCCAATGGATTGTCCATGTGTAACTGGGTTGGTTGTTTCCACTTGACACTGCAGAAATATGTAATCGATGTTATTGTACACTATCATTCAAAAGTTTGGGGCCACTTAGACATTTCCTTGTTTTTTTTAAGGAAAAACACTTTTTTTATCCATTAAAATAACATAAAATTGATCAGAAATATAGTGTAGACATTTTTCATGTTGTAAATGACTATTGTAGCTGGAAACGGCTGATTTCTAATGGAATATCTACATGGGTGTACAGAGGCCCATCATCAGCAACCATCACTCCTGTGTTCCAATGGCACGTTGTGTTAGCTAATCCAAGTTTATCATTTTAAAAGGCTGATTGATCATTAGAAAACCATTTTGCAATTATGTTACTATAGCTGAAAACTGTTGTTCTGATTAAAGAAGCAATAAAACTGGCCTTTAGACTAGTTGAGTATCTGGAGCATCAGCATTTGTGAGTTCGATTACAGACTCAAAATGGCCAGAAACAAAGAACTTTCTTCTGAAACTCATCAGTCTATTCTTGTTCTTAGATATGAAGGCTATTCCATACGAGAAATTGCCAAAAAAGATCTCGTACAATGCTGTGTACTACTCCCTTCACAGAACAGCGCAAACTGTCTCTAACCAGAGTAGAAAGAGGAGTGGGAGGCCCGGCGCACAACTGAGCAAGAGAACAAGTACATTAGAGTGTCTAGTTTGAGAAACAGATACCTCACAAGTCCTCAACTGGCAGCTTCATTAAATAGTACCCGCAAAACACCAGTCTTAACGTCAACAGTGAAGAGGCGACTCTGGGATGCTGGCCTTCTATGCAGAGTTGCAAAGAAAAAGCCATATCTCAGACTGGCCAATAAAAAGAAAAGATTAAGATGAGAAGGATTTATTTCAGCTTTTATTTATTTCATCACATTCCCAGTGGGTCAGAAGTTTACATACACTCAATTAGTATTTGGTAGCATTGCCTTAAAAACTTCTTGCGACTATAGGGGGTGCTGTTTCAAATTAGCATAATTGTCTCTACAGATGAAACGGCTTCCTACTCAATTCTTGATCGTACAATATGCATATTATTACTATTATTGGATAGAAAACACTCTAGTTTCTATAGCCGTTGGAATTTTGTCTCTGAGTGGAACAGAACTCATTCTACAGCAATTTCCCTGACATGGAGTCAGATTTCACACATTTTGGCCCCTGATCTGGAGTCAGTTTAAAGGCCACTGTGAACGCTATGAGATTACGGACACTGCTTACGTCTTCCCCTGGATGCCTTTACGTGATGACGCTTTGAATGGTATCGATTGCGCAATCACAGCCACTATAAAGGAAAAAAACCTGTAGGTAGGAACTCTTTTCCGCGCCGGACGTGCGGTGGACACCGCCCTGCTCTTTTTCCAAGCATTAGTGTAGCCAGTAATATTTCTCCGGTCATGTTTTCACCAGTTATAGGTGTTAACAGCATCATAAGGTAGTTAATTTGAACCGTTGTATAGCAATTTATATCCTTTTAGTGCGATTTTGAGGCATTGCTTTGTTGTGCACTTTGACGCGCTGGGCACATTTCGGGCTCCCGGTCGTAAGTTAGTGGGCATTTCGACGGACAAGTGGACATCTTTCGACCAAAAGAAGATTAGACCCAAGAAAGGATTCTTTGCCCAAGATTCTGATGGAAGAACAGCTCACAGTAAGAACAATTTATGATGATAAATCGTGTTTCTGTCGAAAAATGTTAAAGCTTACGCCGCCATCTTGTTTTGTATAGCTTCGCTTGGCGCAACCTGTATTGAAAAGTAAGGATAATTTAAAAAATGTAAATCAGCGATTGCATTAAGAACTAATTTGTCTTTCGATTCCTGTCAACCCTGTATTTTTTTGTCAAGTATATGATTAGCTATTGATTAAACTAGATCACTCAAAGATGGCGACCGACATTTCCAGTCTTGTTTTGCTACTATTTTCATTGTATAACCACGTTTTTTTATGGCTAAATATGCACATTTTCGAACAAACTGTATATGTATGTTGTAATATGATGTTACAGGAGTGTCATCTGAAGAATTCTGAGAAGGTTAGTGAAAAAATTAATATATTTTGGCGATGATATGATATCGCTCTCTTTGGCTAGAATCAGTGCTCGGGTAACGTTTGCGTATGTGATATGCTAATATAACGATTTATTGTGTTTTCGCCGTAAAACACTTAGAAAATCTGAAATGTTGTCTGAATTCACAAGATCTGTGTCTGTCCATTGCTATGTGCTGTGTATTTTTAAGAAATGTTTTATGATGAGTAAATTGGTAATACAGGTTGCTGTCTGTAGTAATTCTAGGAGCTTTGGTGAGATTTGTGATGCTGGCTGCAATGGCAAACTATGATTTATACCTGAAATATGCACATTTTTCTAACAAAACCTATCCTATACCATAAATATGTTATCAGACTGTCATCTGATGAGGTTTTTTCTTGGTTAGTGGCTACCAATATCTTAGTTTAGCCGAATTGGTGATAGCTACTGGTGTTGAGAAAAAATGGTGGACAAAGAAAAAGGGTGTCTTTTGCTAACATGGTTAGCTAATAGATTTACATATTTTGTCTTCCCTGTAAAACATTTTAAAAATCTGAAATGGTGACTTTATTCACAAGATCTGTATCTTTTATTAGGTGTCTTGGACTTGTGATTTAATGATATTTAGATGCTACTATTTAATTGTGACGCTATGCTAGCGATGCTAATCAGTGTGGGGGGGGGGGGGGGGGTACTCGTGAAAGGTTTTAAACAATTTAAACTTGGATCAAACGTTTCAGGTAGCCTTCCACAAGTTTCCCACAATAAGTTGGGTGAATTTTGACCATTCCTCCTGACAGAGCTGGTGTAACTGTGTCAGGTTTTTAGGCCCACTTGCTCACACACGCTTTTTCAGTTCTGCCCAGAAATGTTCTATGGGATTGAGGTCAGGGCTTTGTGATGGCCACTCCAATACCTTGACTTTGTTGTCCTTAAGCCATTTTGTCACAACTTTGGAAGTATGCTTGGGGTCATTGTCCATTTGTAAGACCCATTTGCGACCAAGCATTAACTTCCTGACTGATGTCTTGAGATGTTGCTTCAATATATCCACATTATTTTCCTTCCTCATGATACCATATATTTTGTGAGGTGCAACAGTCCCTCCTGCAGCAAAGCACCCCCACAACATGATGCTGCCACCCCCGTGCTTCACGGTTGGGATGGTGTTCTTCAGCTTGCAAGCCTCCCCCTTTTTCCTCCAAACATAACAATGGTCATTATGGCCAAACAGTTCTATTTTTGTTTCATTGGACCAGAGGTCATTGCTCCAAAAAGTACGATCTTTGTCCCCATGTGCAGTTGCACACCGTAGTCTGGCTTTTTTATGGCAGTTTTGGAGCAGTGGCCTTTCAGGTTATGTTGATATAGGACTCGTTTTACTGTGGATATAGATACTTTTGTACCTGTTTCCTCCAGCATCTTCACAAGGTCCTTTGCTGTTGTTCTGGGATTGATTTGCACTTTTCGCACCAAAGTACGTTCATCTCTAGGAGACAGAATGGGTCTCCTTCCTGAGCGGTATGACGGTTGCGTGTTCCCATGGTGTTTGTACACATGAACGTGGTACCTTCAGGCGTTTGGAAATTGCTCCCAAGGATGAATCAGACTTGTGGAGGTCTACAATTTGTTTTCTGAGGTCTTGGCTGATTTCTTTTGATTTTCCCATGAAGTCAAGCAAAGAGGCACTGAGTTTGAAGGTAGGCCTTGAAATACATCCACAGATACACCTCCAATTGACTCAAATTATGTCAATTAGCCTATTACAAGCCCTTAACCAACAATGCAGTTCAAGAAATTGAGTTAAGAAAATATTTACTAAATAAACTAAAGTAAAAAATAAATTAAAAAGTTACACAATAAAATAACAATACCGAGGCTATATACAGAGGGTACCGATACCAAGTCAATGTGAAGAGGGTACAGGTTAGTTGAGGTAATTTGTAGGCAGGGCTAAAGTCAATGTAAAGAGTCCGGGTGGCCATTTGATTAATTGTTCAGCAGTCTTCTGGCTGGGGGTAGAAGTTGTTAAGGAGCCTTTTGGACCTAGACTTGGAGCTCCGGTACCACTTGCCGTGCGGTAGCTGAGAGAACAGTCTATAACTTGAGGGGGAAAATGTGTTGTCGTGCCCGCTTCACAACTGTCTTGGTGTATTTGGACCATGATAGTTTGTTGGTGATGTGGAGACCAAGGAACTTTAAACTGTTGGTCCACTCTATTACAGCCCTGTCGATGTGAATGGGGGCATGTTCGGCCCTCCTTTTCCTGTAGTCCACGATAATCTCCTTTGTCTTGCACACGTTGAGGGAGAGGTAGTTGTCCTGGCACCACAATGCCAGATCTCTGACCTCTGCCCTATAGGCTGTCTCATCGTTGTCAGTGATCAGGCCTACCACGGTTGTGTCATCAGAACTTAATGTGTTGGAGTCGTGCTTGGCCACGCTGTCGTGGGTGAACATGGAGTACAGGAGGGGACTAAGCACTCACCCCTGATGGGCCCCCGTGATGAGGATCGTGTTGTTCAGGTTTGTCTACATTCGTTTTGTTATTTTGTTAATTATTCAAGTGTTTTCGTTTCGTGTTTTTTTCTGTCTTTTTGTGTTGTTGCCTACCCTTACCACCTGGGTGCAGCCCGTCAGGAAGTCCAGGATCCAGTTGCAGAGGGAGGTGTTTAGTCCCAGGGTCCTTAGCTTAGTGATGAGCTTTGTGGGCACTGTGGTGAACGCTGAGTTGTACTCAATGAAGAGCATTCTCACATAGGTGTTCCTTTTGTCCAGGTGAGAAAGGGCAGTGTGGAGTGCAATTGAGATTGTGTTATCTGTGGATCTGTTCGGGCAGTATGCGAATTGGAGTGGGTCTAGTGTTTCTGGAATGATGGTGTTGATGTGAGACATTACCAACCTTTCAAAGCACTTCATGGCTACAGACATGAGTGCTACGCGGCGGTAGTCATTTAGGAAGGTTACCTTCGCTTTTTTGAGCACAAGGACAATGGCGCTCTTCTAGAAACATGTAGGTATTACAGACTCGGGCAGGGAGAGTTTGAAAGTGTCACTGAAGACATTTGCCAGTTGGTCTGCGCATGCTCTGATTACACGTCCTGGTAATCCGTCTGGCCCAGCGGCCTTGTGAATGTTGACTTTTTTAAAGGTCTTGCTCACATCGGCTACGGCGAGCGTGATCACACAGTCGTCTGGAACAGCTGGTTCTCTCATGCATGCTTTAGTGTTGCTTGCCTCGAAGCGAGCATAAAATAAATTAAGCTCATCTGGTTGGCTCGTGTCACTGGGCAGCTTGCGGCTGGATTTCCCTTTGTAGCCCGTAATAGTTTGCAAGCCCTGCCACATCCGACGGGTGTCAGAGCCGGTCTAGTAGGATTTAATCTTAGTCCTGTATTGACACTTTGCCTGTTTGATCGTTCGTCTGAGGGCATAGCGGGATTTCTTATAAGCGTCCGGATTAGTGTCCCGCTCCTTGAAAGCAGCAGCTCTAGCCTTTAGCTCGGTGCGGATGTTGCCTGTAATCCATGGCTTCTGGTTGGAATATGTACGTACGGTCACTGTGGGGACAACGTCATCAATGCACTTATTGATGAAGCCGGTGACTGAGGTGGTATACTCCTCAATGCCATTGGATAAATCCTGGAACATATTCCAATCTGTGCTAGCAAAACAGTCCTGTAGCGTAGCATCCACGTCATCTGACCACTTCCATATTGAGCGAGTCACTGGTACTTGAAAACAGAAATCAGGAGGATAGAATTATGGTCAGATTTGCCAAATGGAGGGCAAGGGAGAGCTTTGTATGCATCTCTGGGTGTGGAGTAAAGGTGGTCTATAGTTTTTTTTTCTTTTTTTACACATGTGAGATGCTGGTAGAAATGAGGTAAAACGGATTTAAGTTTGGCTGCATTAAAGTCCCCGGCCACTAGGAGTGCCGCATCTGGATGAGCATTTTCTTGTTTGCTTATGGCCTTATACAGTGCGTTGAGTGTGGTCTTAGTGCCAGCATCGGTTTGTGGTGGTAAATAGACGGCTATGAAAAATATAGATGAAAACTCTCTTGGTAGATTGTGTTGTCTAAAGTTTCAGGAGATACTCTACCTCAAGCGAGCACTACCTCGAGACCTCCTTAATATTAGACATTGCGCACCAGCTGTTATTGACAAATAGACACACACACCCACCCTGTAGCTGTTCTGTCCTGTCGATGCACGGAAAACCCAGCCAACTGAATATTATCTGTGTCATCATTCAGCCACGACTCGTTCAGCCACGATTATATATGTGTGTGTGTGTACCTGTTAGATATTGGGGCATCCTGGGATGTGCTTTTGTATGGTATTCAGTGGCGATTTTAGCATGTAAATCTTGGTGGAGAAAATTCAAAAAAATGTTGGGATGTATGCCAGCAAAGCCACTAAACAATACATTAACTGCACTATAACGGTGACAAACGGTGCCCACAAATTGTTATGGCCTACATAAAGCTGTCCCGACAGCAGAGCTTTCCTTTCAGCACCATGGAGTGAATTATTCCTTACCACCGCTACACCTGTCGATCAGTGGAGTCTCTTCTGGCTGCGAAAAACAGTTCATTCAGCCTTTTTAAAAACCATAGCTGATATGCCTGAGCACCGATATATTTGATCTATAATATCTCTTCAAATGACAAGGATTGAAAAGGATTTGCCAGAAGATTTTGAAAGTATGATGTTGACATGATCAATCCAATCAAAGCTACGGTAGATATAATGTGATTTGACGTTATTTGCTTTCTGTAGCCAATGACCTTGAGCCTTCGTGGACGGGCACTTCTAATGTAAATCTATGGCTGCACCCAAGGGGGCTTGAACTGCCTAGCTCTCCCTGCAGATTCTGCAGTGATGTAGGGCCCCCATGAGCGACAGAACACTCAGCCAATCACGGCGCAACTAGAAAAGATTACCAATGGCCTACGCTTTATGCTTTTGCTGGCTGCCCCTCCACCACAGAAAGCACTGAGCTCGGCTGAAACACCTACATTTTGGAGCTGCCTTACTCAAGAGACCATGTTTGTATGCGGCTTCATTAACTCAATGTTTTTTTTTTTTTACATTGTTTGCAAACTGATATGCTACACGAATTAATGGAAGAATAACATGCATTTAAAAAAATATTATTATTATTATTATATATGTATTAATTTTCACCTAAACAGGTGAGGCTCTAAACAGGTGGGGCTCTGTACTATTGTACTATTTTTGTCATTGTTATGATGTTTGATTACAAAATCCTCAGTCTGATATTGACAAGCAAGCAACGAATCACAAATCTACAGCCATCAATATACAGTTGTCCTGCATATCTAATCTGCTTCTTTGTGTCTATTGTCAGAATAAACCATTCAACTGGGTTCACTGGCTGGACAGTCCTTTCTAGAGTCGATGTCCGCACCCTGCGGAAATCGAATTAGCATAATAAATAAAAAATCCCCATAGAAATCTGTCAGTTTATCTGTTGGTTTTTTTGCATTGGATGCGTATCAATCTGTATGACCTCTATGGAATATGACCTCTCTATGGAAAGATTAGACTCTCATTTTGGTCTACGACTCCCAAGTGTCTTGGTTGTTAGAATGAACTATTTACGTAAAAAAATATATATGGCTGTTTACTGCATCTATGTGTGCCTTTGGCCTATAGATCATGGGCCATATATTTTCCCTGAATTAAATATGGTTTAAAGCGGGAATGTGCAACTTGGAATGGGGTGGGGCCACAAAAAAAACTGAACTCATCATTAGGGGCCTGTAACGGTTCTCCTCTTCCTCTTCATCCGAAGAGGAGGAGCATGGATTGAACCAAGACGCAGCGTTTTGACAAGACATGATATTTATTAAAGTAAAGACGGAAAAAACACGAAAACATTTGAATAATTAACAAAATAACAAAACGAATGTAGACAAACCTGAACAACACGAACTTACATATAACACGAAGAACGCACGAACAGGGAAAATAGACTACACAAAAAGAACGATGTACAAACAAACCGAACAGTCCCGTATGGTGCGACAAACACTGACACAGGAGACAACCGCCCACAACAAACAATGTGAAACAACCTACCTTAATATGACTCTCAATCAGAGGAAACGCCAAACACCTGCCTCTAATTGAGAGCCATACCAGGCAACCCATTAACCAACATAGAAACAGAAAACATAGACTGCCCACCCAAACTCACGTCCTGACCAACTAACACATACAAAACTAACAGAAAACAGGTCAGGAACGTGACATAACCCCCCCCTTAAGGTGCGAACTCCGGGCGCACCAGCACAAAGTCTAGGGGAGGGTCTGGGTGGGCATCTGACCACGGTGGTGGCTCAGGCTCAGGGCGAGGTCCCCACCCCACCATAGTCAATCCCAGCTTACATCTCCCCCTTAGAATGACCACCCTCTTTTTCCACCCACCTAATATAAGGGGCAACACCAAGATAAGGGACAGTTCCGGGACAAGGTAGCTCAGGACAGCGAGGTAGGTCGAGATAGAGAGGTAGCTCAGGATAGAGAGGTAGCTCAGGATAGAGGGGCAACTCCGGACTGAAGGGCAGCTCCGGACAGAGAGACAGCTCTGGACTGAGGGGCAGTTCTGGATACATGGCAGCTCTGGACTGAGGGACAGCTCATGGTTGGCTGACGGCTCTGGACGCTCATGGCTAGCTGACGGCTCTGGACGCTCATGGCTGGCTGACGGCTCTGGACGCTCATGGCTGGCTGACGGCTCTGGACGCTCATGGCTCGCTGACGGCTCTGGACGCTCATGGCTCGCTGACGGCTCTGGACGCTCATGGCTCGCTGACGGCTCTGGACGCTCATGGCTCGCTGACGGCTCTGGACGCTCATGGCTCGCTGACGGCTCTGGACGCTCATGGCTAGCTGACGGCTCTGGCTGATCCGGTCTGGCGGAAGGCTCTGGCTGATCCGGTCTGGCGGAAGGCTCTGGCTGATCCGGTCTGGCGGAAGGCTCTGGCTGATCCGGTCTGGCGGAAGGCTCTGGCTGATCCGGTCTGGCGGAAGGCTCTGGCTGATCCGGTCTGGCGGAAGGCTCTGGCTGATCCGGTCTGGCGGAAGGCTCTGGCTGATCCTGTTTGGCGGAAGGCTCTGGCTGATCCTGTCTGGTGGAAGGCTCTGGCTGATCCTGTCTGGCGGAAGGCTCTGGCTGATCCTGTCTGGCGGAAGGCTCTGGCTGATCCTGTCTGGCGGAAGGCTCTGGCTGATCCTGTCTGGCGGACGGCTCTAGCGGCTCCTGTCTGACGGACGGCTCTGTAGGCTCATGGCAGACGGGCGGCTTTGCAGGCTCATGGCAGACGGGCGGCTTTGAAGGCTCAATACAGACGGGCAGTTCAGGCGCCGCTTGGCAGACGGGCAGTTCAGGCGCCGCTTGGCAGACGGGCAGTTCAGGCGCTGCTTGGCAGACGGGCAGTTCAGGCGCCGCTGGACAGACGGCAGACTCTGACCGGCTGAGACGCACTGTAGGCCTGGTGCGTGGTACCGGAACTGGTGGTACCGGGCTGAGAGCACGCACCTCAGAATGAGTGCGGGGAGAAGGAACAGTGCGTACAGGACTCTGGAGACGCACAGGTGGCTTAGTGCGTGGTGCCGGAACTGGAGGCACTGGGCTGGAGACACGCACCATAGGGAGAGTGCGTGGAGGAGGAACAGGGCTCTGGAGACGCACTGGAAGCCTGGTGCGTAGTGTAGGCACTGGTGGTACTGGGCTGGGGCGGGGAGGTAGCGCGGAAATACCGGACGGTGCAAGCGTACTGGCTCCCTTGAGCATTGAGCCTGCCCAACCTTACCTGGTTGAATGCTCCCCGTCGCCCTACCAGTGCGGGGAGGTGGAATAACCCGCACCGGGCTATGTAGGCGAACAGGGGACACCATGCGTAAAGCTGGTGCCATGTAAGCCAGCCCGAGGAGACGTACTGGTGGCCAGATATGTAGGGCCGGCTTCATGACATCCGGCTCAACGCTCAATCTAGCCCTACCAGTGCTGGGAGGTGGAATAACCCGCACCGGGCTATGCACACGTACAGGAGACACCGTGCGCTCTACTGCGTAACACGGTGTCTGCCCGTACTCCCGCTCTCCACGGTTAGCCTGAGAAGTGGGCGCAGGTCTCCTACCTGCCCTTGGCCCACTACCTCTTAGCCCCCCCCCAAGAAATTTTTGGGTAGTACTCACGGGCTTTTCGGGCTTCCGTGCTAGAGCGTCCCCTCATAACTCCGGTTTTGAGCTTCATTCTCCGGTTTCCAGCCACGTCTCTTTGCTGCCTCCTCATACCACCGCTCCTGGGCTCGCGCTGCTTCCATCTCCTCACGAGCGCGGCGATATTCCCCAATGTGCGCCCAGTGTCCTTTTCCCTCTAATACTTCCTCCCAAGTCCATGAGTCCTGATCTCTTGGCCGCTGCTCGAACTTGCGCTGCTTGGTTCTGGATTGGTGGGTGGTTCTGTAACGGTTCTCCTCTTCATCCGAAGAGGAGGAGCATGGATTGAACCAAGACGCAGCGTTTTGACAAGACATGATATTTATTAAAGTAAAGACGGAAAAAAACACATACACATAGAAACAGAAAACATAGACTGCCCACCCAAACTCACGTCCTGACCAACTAACACATACAAAACTAACAGAAAACAGGTCAGGAACGTGACAGGGCCGCAGTGACTCGTTGCTCTGCATACCCCCCCACCTCGGTGGCCCCCCCTTGGGCACAGCAAAAATAACACATTTACGTTTTAAAGTTAATTTCCTGTAATTCTGCACATTTTACCATAGGGCATAGAGAACATTTTGACTTTTTAAAAGCATGTTTGCTGCAATTCTACACATTTTCCCATGGGGCGGAGAGAAGATTTAGCAATTTTATAACTAATTTCATGCAATTCTACAAATTTTGCTTTTGACAGAGAGAGACATTTGAAATTGTACAGCTAATTTCCTACAATTCTAGACATTTTGCCATAGGGTGGAGGCAAATGTTTGCAGTTTTTAATATGATAACTGATGATCAATGGGCCCCGCCCTGTTTAGTAATTCGATCATGCTTACTACAAGTTTAGATAGTCTAGAGGCCAGCTAATTTAACAATCTAAAAAAAAAAATGCTGACATGGGCTAATTGAATGACTGCTGATGCACAACCACATTTCAAAATTGCACCTTGGTGTATTTTATTATTCTAACTCTGAACAGTAAGTTGAAACTTCAACTGATTTCCTAAAATAAACGTAAAACTTTTTTCATAATTAATTTTATTTTTGTGTGAAATTTGGCCAACAAAAGGGCCTCGGGCCATCAGTTTCCCATCCTTGCTTTAAAGCTTAACAGAGTACAATATCTATTGTACCCTGAAATCCAGACCTGTTTTGTGGAACAGAGTATAGTATCTATTCCACGTAACTCAGGGTTAATCAACACACCTGCTTCTCTCCTACAGAAATCATCTAAATGGGGTCAGAATCAACGTTCCATTGAGACTCCCCAAAGACCTCCATTGATTTTGGATTGGAGATGTTTAATATGAGTCTGGAAGGAGAGTTTACAGTCTAGCCAGACACCTAGGTATTTATAGATGTCCACATATTCTAGGTCGGAACCGTCCAGGGTGGTGATGCTAGTCGGGCGGGCGGGTGCAGGCAGCGAGCGGTTGAAAAGCATGCATTTGGTTTTACTAGCGTTTAAGAGCAGTTGGAGGCCACTATCACATAGGTACGTGGTTGCAAAGGGCATCAGTGTCTTAACAGCACGATTTGACAAGGCAGGATACTCTGAGCGCAGCCCAATCCATAAATTTGGCAGTGACTTCTGATTAAATTAAATTTTCACAGAACATCTTGTTGCAATTTCGATATCGATAAGTGGACTGGAGGCAGGGCATGAAAGGGATAACGAATCCAGTTGTTTGTGTCATCCGTTTCAGTAAAGTACCTGCGTAATTGCACACCCAACTCACTCAGGTGCTTCGCTATATCACATTTGACATTGTCCGTAAGCTTGAGTTGATTTGCACATAAAAAAAATCATACAATGATGGAAAGCTGTGTGTTGTCCTTGTTAAGGCAGACAGAGAATAGCTCCAACTTCTTAACCATAGCCTTAATTTTGTCCCGCACATTGAATATAGTTGTGGAGAGTCCCTGTAATCCTAGATTCAGATCATTCAGGTGAGAAAAAACATCCCCCAGATAGGCCAGTTGTGTGAGAAACTCGTCATCATGCAAGCAGTCAGACAAGTGAAAATTATGGTCAGTAAAGAAAACTTTAAACTCGTCTCTCAGTTTAAAAAAAAACTTGTCAATACTTTGCCCCTTGATAACAGCGCACTTCTGTATGTTGTAAAGGTGTTACATGGTCGCTGCCCATATCATTGCATAGTGCAGAAAATACACGAGAGTTCAGGGGCCTTGCTTTGACGACAAAGTTAACCATTTTCACTGTAGTGTCCAAAACTTCTTTCAAGCTGTCAGGCATTCCCTTAGCAGCAAGAGCCTCTCGGTGGATGCTCTAATGTACCCAAGTGGCGTCGGGAGCAACTGCTTGCACACGCGTCACCACTCCCCTATGTCTCCCTGTCATGGCTTTTGCGCCATCAGTACAGGTACCAACATGAGCAGCAGCTACGTTTGGCTACATTATGGACCGTTAGTGGAATTTCCCAGAGAGAGTAACGGTTCATTATTTGACTAGGCTACCTGTATTTGACATTGTGTTGTTATTTCGCTGAACACTTGATGGTTTAATTTGATTTTTGGCAGTGAAACAAGGAAAAAAAACTCACCCAAATGTATAGCCGCGTTGGAAAATATAAATGGACGGTTTGAAAATGTGAAGGAAAAAAAGGAAAAGAAAGTACAAATATCATAATTGTGAATCACATAGCCCCAGTTTGGGAATACCTGCTGTAAACTATTGACTACATAGACTACTGAGACTATAGACACTGAGCAACTATAGATAAGCAAGACTATAGATACTGTAGAGAGTATAGATACTGTAGAGACTATGGCGACTATGGAGAATATAGAGGAACCGCAGAAGATACATATGCATGCATAGGAGGTAACGACAAGTAATAAGGGAGATTACGGAGTGTGTTTGGGAATAGTACTAAGTGAATGTGGATGAGAGCACTGTCTGCTTGACTAATTAACTGAACAGGGGTTTAGCCCCGGTGTGAGAGTTGTGTTATTAAGATGGATGTTTTTTTTTTTAAAGAGTTTAACAAACGGATTAAATACGGGAAAGGGAAATAGTAAGAGTAGGATGGAGGATCCGTACTGGCAACCAAAAGGACCGTGTAGTGTAATTGGAAAAAAATTGTTGGGGGGGGGGGGGTGTACTGAACCAAACAGAAGACTGAACAGAATGTACATTTCCCTGTTGATGGGACACAGGGTACAGAAAGACTGGAGTCTGCGAGAGGCCAACTTGAAAGAAAACACAAGAAAGTTAGTGAAGTGGGACGATTTCAGAAAGTGAGAGATACAGAAAAGGCAAAGGATAAAGCTGTAAGAGGATTTCATGAGGCCCCCCTTGTATCCACCGCTGCCAAAACCTCCACCAGCAGACGGAAATGGTGGCCTCCCGCCCTCTCATAAACCAGTTGGGGTTGGGACTGTGCCAGGTGGAGGAGCCGTAGCATTAGGAGCTGTTGGAGGAGCTGCAGAAGGTGCTGGAGCTAAAGATAGAAAGCTACCAGCAAAAAAAAAAGCCAGAGCAAACGAGATGGAGAGTGAAGAAGAGGAGCTAGAAGAGCTAAGAAATGAACTGGAGAAATGTAATCGAAAAGAAGGAAGTAGAGAAACAATAAGCAAATTCAGGAGTGCAAGCAGGAAGAATGACGTCAGTGAAGTAGCCAAGACGGAAATAAAAGGAGCAGCAGCGAGGACACCAACGAAGGAAAAGATGAGAAGGATAGAAAGAAGCTTGAGGGATTGTTTCCAATAATTCGCAAACCCAACCCCAATGGAGGTGCGATGTTGGAAATGGAGAAACCGTGGATGTTGACGAAATAAAAGCAATAGTGGGCAATGACATTGACCCAGCAAAGGATGCTGTGAGGTTTGAGGAAGACGTAAAAGCAATCATCTCCATGTACAACCCCACCACCAGAGAAATTGAAGAAATACTCCGCTGCTGCTTGAAATTTAAATGGAAGGACTATAAAAATATTTGGGACCGCGATGTACCAGTTGCTGATCGTGGTCACCAGCTGGATGCAGTTTTTACAGCGATAAATGCTGCTTTCCCCAAATGCACACTGGCAGAAAATCCATTCCACCAAACAGGGTCTTCCTCCAACACTAAGGCCTGACACTTGACCAAGACTCATGCAGCAGCCTATTGTGCCATGCTGTGGTGACAGGCCTGAGACAAGATCTGAAGACAGCTGTAACTACACATTGTATTGCATGGGAAGCAAAACCACTGTCTTATTTAAAGCCAAATAACACCCATGCGGAAAGACAGTTGAAGGAAAATGAAACAACACCAAGAAAAGAAACAATTCCCGTTGAAACCATGCCTATGGTATTACAAGATAATTCACACATTGATTGGCTAAAATATATACCTGAAGAACTGTGGGCTAAATCAAAGACCAACATTGGACGCATGAAAGGTTGTGGTAATTCCGAAAAGCACCCACAGACCTTACAAAGCTCTTAGCAAAGAACCCGAAAGGGGTATCATTCACATTCAATTCCCATTGTAACACACCAATTTACCTATTAGGAAACCATCTGGTGATTATCGTTTTGTGCAAGACCTTAGAATAGTAAACAATGCTGTACATGCTAGTTTTTCAGTAATGCTTTCTTTAGCATCCCTGTGGCTGAAGAGTCACAGGACTGGTTCTCATTTACGTTTCTTGGGAAAAAATGGAAATGGACGGTGATGCCGCAAGGCTACGTTGAATCACTGTAGCATCCACAGTAATGTAGGAGTGTTCAGAAACATATTCTATTCTTACTTAAGATAAAAGTGACTCCAAAATGACACAAAACATTATTTACCATTAATTTTCATTGGGCACAACATAATCTGAAACACAACTAAAACAAACTGCAAATGTATCCAAGTGTGTTGAGTCACAAGTTTGTTGAGTCCCCTCTTCAAAAGGGGGAGACACTCTAGACCCAAACTGCTACAGACCTATATCTATCATACCCTGCCTTTCTAAGGTCTTCGAAAGCCAAGTTAACAAACAGATTACCGACCATTTTGAATCCCACCGTACCATCTCCACGATGCAATCTTGTTTCAGAGCTGGTCATGGGTACACCTCTGCCACGCTCAAGGTCCTAAACGATATCATAACCGCCATCGAAAAGATGCATTACTGTGCAGTTGTATTCATCGACCTGGCCAAGGCTTTCGACTCTGTCAATCACCACATTCTTATCGGCAGACTCAACAGCCTTGGTTTCTCAAATGATTGCCTCGCCTGGTTCACCAACTACTTCTCTGATAGAGTTCAGTGTGTCAAATCGGAGGGCCTGTTGTCCGGACCTCTGGCAGTCTCTATGTGGGTGCCACAGGGTTCAATTCTCGGGCCGACTCTTTTCTCTGTATACATCAATGATGTCGCTCTTGCTGCTGGTGATTCTCTGATACACCTCTATGCAGACAACATCATTCTGTATACCTCTGGCTCTTTTTTTGGACACTGTGTTAACTAACCTCCAGATGAGCTTCAATGCCATACAACTCTCCTTCCGTGGCCTCCAACTGCTCTTAAATGCAAGTAAAACTAAATGCATGCTCTTCAACCGATCGCTGCCCGCACCTGCCTCGCACCTGCCCGACCGTCCAGCATCACTACTCTGGACGGTTCTGACTTAGAATATGTGGACAACTACAAATACCTAGGTGTCTGGTTAGACTGTAAACTCTCCTTCCAGACTCACATTAAGCATCTCCAATCCAAAATTAAACCTAGAATTGGCTTCCTATTTTGCAAAAAAGCATCCTTCACTCATGCTGCCAAACACACCCTCGTAAAACTGACCATCCTACCGATCCTCAACTTGTTGTTCTCTGCATGTGCTTCCCACAAATGTAAAGCAAATAATCCAGGCTCATTCTATTTCTATGTTCTCACAATGAGTATTTTTCTTTAAAAATGATTGGCACCATACCAAGACCTCTGTGTTTTGGTAAATTGGGGTTTTGGCCAGGATAAAAAGAAGATGCAATGACTTGTCCTCATTGTCTTTAGTAATAACCTTAAACAGTAAGTCACATGCGGCAGCTTCTGCAGGCACTGTGTGAGACATTGTCATCACAGGTCAAGGCGTCAAACACACTGGCTGCATCCCAAATGGAACCCTGGTTCTCTATATATGTTTGACAAGGGCCCATAGGACTCTGGTCAAAAGTATTGTGCTATATAGGGAATTGTGGGACATATGGAACGACATTAGTTTGCCAATATCTGTGCCATTGTCTTTGCTGTAGAGCTTTTTTTCTGGAAACCAAAGGCTTGACGGAAAGTGGAACATTATACAGAGACAGTCAACAGATATGAATATGTTGTTTTTATTTGCTTGCTTGGACAAGTTATAAAATGAAAGCATCAATAGACAGACACTGTCTTTAAGTTCTGTTATAAAGGACTATTTTCAGTTACCTATATGCAGCTCTCTTCTTAAGGACTCCTCCTTCTGACCCTACCTGTGTTTTTCACAGATGAAGATATAATGAACATATAAGTAGTAAAACATATTATATGTAATAAACATACTAAAACAATGAATAGACATATTATTCATATAACATGATATATTAGGGTGTGATATATGAGACAGCAATGAAGTCATGCATGGATAGAGAAAATGAGCATACAATGCCACATTTACCCTTCCACTCAAGATAATTATTTCCAAGTGCAAAATCCCAATAGGATTCATAGTATTCTAGTGGATGCATCAGAATTGGGCACTGGGCAGGCAGTCCAGTTGAATCATGTCCATCATTTGGTTGACAAGTGTAACAGGGCAGGAGTGACGCTTCCAACCTCTTTAGAACGTTGGCTCTCCCGCATTCTGCAAAATAGAAGACAAACAAGTCACTAGCTAAGGACATTGCTTTTTTTAACCTCTACAGGATCGGTGTCACCCCCCCCCCCCTCCGCGGGACGATTGAGCTAACATAGACTAATGTGATTAGCATGAGGTTGTAAGTAACAAAAAAGATTCCCACGACATAGACATATCTGATATGGGCAGAAAGCTTACATTTTTGTTAATCTAACTGCACTGTCCAATTTACAGTAGCTATTACAGTGAAAGAATGCCATGCTATTGTTTGAGGGGAGTGCACAATTATGAACTTGAAAATGTATTAATAAAACAATTAGGCACATTTGGGCAGTCTTGATACAACATTTTGAACAGATATGCAGTGGTTCATTGGATCAGTCTAAAACTTTGCACATACACTGCTGCAATCTAGTGGCCAAAATCTAAATTGCACCTGAACTGGAATAATACATGATGGCCTTTCTCTTGCATTTCAAAGATGATGGTACAAAAAAAAACATGTTTTTCTTTGTATTATATTTAACCAGAACTAATGTGTTACTTTCTCCTACATTAATTTCACATTTCCACAAACTTCAAAGTGTTTCCTTTCAAATGGTATCAAGAAAATGCGTATCCTTGCTTCAGGTCCTGCGCTACAGGCAGTTAGATTTGGGTATGTCATTATAGGTGAAGAAAAAAAATAGGGTCCAATCCTTAAGAGGTTTTAAGAGCATCTGTAGATCGTAGACTATCTCTCCTAATGTTGATCATGAACAATGATCTGGCTAGCCTGGTCCCAGATCTGTTTGTGCTGTCTTGCATAACAGCACAAAGAAATCTGGGACCAGGCTATGATTTCGCTAATACAAGGCAATGGCAGCAATGCACTGCCATGGACTGTATTATTCAGTTAAGGATTGTTATTACCTTTTGGTTGATCTCTCCACCAGAATCTTCACCAAACGTTTCTTTGGGTCCAGGCAGAGTTGACCTCCCCTTTTGAGTGTGACACTGAAAATAATTAAAGGCATAGTTCATAGATGATCCATAGATTACTTTCAAGGTCAGGAATTCCAAACTATCCTTTTAATTCACTTCAAAATGTGCACCAGTACCCTTTGAGCAAATTCTTAAACTTGATTTAAATCACAAGTTACTTTCATGTCTTTAACACTTAGTCTGAAGATCACTGTCAAAACAATTAACCTGATGATAAACTATCAAGGTGTCGATTTATCATTTGAGGGACAACAACAATTTTACTTATTCTGAGTAGAAGATCATTGTCAAAATGGATTAATAATCATACCGGTTACTGATTATAAATGGTCAGTTATGTTGATTTATCAGTTGGAGGGATACACTCACATGACTTCAGTCTTTGAACAGTGTGGGCGAGGAGAGAAGTGCCACACACTCTTCAAATCCCTGAAAGGAATAAGACCAGCCTGCACTTTGGGGCAAAGGCAGCGTAGAACCAGTGGTTGCTTTATCCCTATAGAGAGGTAGGGTGGAAAGCACAATGGCTTTGTGTTAAATCTCTTGGTTCAATTTCAGTGTTTTTCTAGCATGTGTATATATCTATGGTTACGGGTTAGAGCTAGAGTTAGGGTAAGGGTTGCTGCTGTAAACACAGTATAACAATGAGTAGTAGTTACATTAGTTATTCATTTGTATAAACATGGATAATAACCCAGTAATAAGAACACTGTCATGTAAAGAGTCGCCAACACTACTGGAATGTTGATTAGTTGCTAAAACTTCAAATGCAAGTACCCGGCTTATAAATGCAGTAAGGTAATAAAATACATAATTAAGTATACAATATTAAGTGATGAATGAATGATTATTTACCTTCAGTTGTTGAGAAGATGGACAGAAGGGTGAGCAGAATGATGGTTATGCTTGCGGTGTTCATGGTGATATACGTTTACATACAACCCCGTGGATGACAGCTTTACTGTAGGACTCTAATGGTCTCTAAGGATGATTCTGTTGTGGGATGAGTGTGTGGCGGTCTTTTTGCTAATCAAGTGGTTTAGCAAATAGAAGAAGAGCTGCCCATCTGTCCGCTTGAGCTTGGAATTCAAAGCAGGCTGTTTCATGTCAACCCTTTCTCTCGCTCTCTCGCTGTCTCTCACTCTCACTGTTTCTTGCACTCACTCTGGATTTATTTGAAGACAGATATGCCTTATAAGCAGAATTGCAAAGAAAAAGCTATATCTCAGACTAGCCAATAAAAATAAAAGATTAATATGGGCAAAAGAACACAGACACTCAACAGAGGAACACGCCTCTTCACTGTTGACGTTGAGACTGGTGTTTTGCGGATACTATTTAATGAAACTGCCAGTTGAGGACTTGTGAGGCGTCTATTTCTCAAACTAGACACTCTAATGTACTTGTCCTCTTGCTCAGTTGTGCACCGGGGCGTCCCACTCCACTTTCTATTCTGGTAGAGACAGTTTGCACTGTTCTGTTCAGTTTCTTAGCAAGTTCTCGCATGTAATAGCCTTCATATCTCAGAACAAGAATAGACTGACAAGTTTAAAAAGAAAGTGCTCTGTTTCTGGCCATTTTGAGCCTGTAATCAAACCCACTAATGCTGATGCTCCAGATACTCAACCAGTCTAAAGGAGTCCAGTTTTATTGCTTCTTTAATCAGAACAACAGTTTTCAGCTGTACAAACATAATTGCAAAGGAGTTTTCTAATGATCAATTAGCCTTTTAAAATTATAAACTTGGATTAGCTAACACAACGTACCATTGGAACACAGGAGTGATGGTTGCTGATGATGGGCCTCTGTACGCCTATGTAGATATTCCATTAAAAATCTGCTATTTCCAGCTACAATAGTCATTTACAACATTAACAATGTCTACACTGTATTTCTGATCAATTTGATGTTATTTTAATGGACAAAAAAGTGTTTTTCTTTCAAAAACAAGGGCATTTCTAAGTGACCCCAAACTTTTGAACAGTAGTGTACATGGTAATTATGACCACTCCGGAGTACGTCCTCCAACCAATCAAAGCTTTAGCAGGAAGAACTGACATATTGTCCATCCAATCATAGAATTAGCATCAGAGAACGGAACCTATTGAGTTGTATTGGGATTGTGCCACTGAGCGTTATGGGGGTTCTATGTGTTGAGAAGCTTGGTGACATTGTTTAATGAGTGAAAAGTGAACGTGAAGCGTTTTTGGGATATTATTCAATTCAAGTTTTTTCAAATTACAGAAGACTGAGGAAGTATATTATAAATTGTTTTCTTGGTTTTCTAACTTTATTTTTGTGTCCAGTAAAAGCAAGGCAAATTTAAATAAATTGCCAATTTAAATAGCTAGCTAGCTACTGTACCAGCGCGAGTGTGCAGTTTTCTGCGCCAGAATGGTAGAATAGCCAACGCTGCTGGAAATGTTGTAGACTTTTTGTCGAAGAACCCCTTTCATTCTCTGGGGTATACGGAAAAGGTGTGAATTAAAAGCGAGGGTCGACCTCTGCCTGAGATCAGTTTCATGAAGATGAACAAAAAGGTGAGGGCGTTCAATACCAGCTGATCAAAAGTTTAGATTGTTAACAGGGAGCCTTTCATCAAGCCGTCTGTATTGCACACCTTGCCTGCGTTTTTGGGCATGGGCAACTACAAGGAGCTTGCAGAGGTAATTGCACGTTACGATACTTTACTTGCTGAACTTATCGAACTTTCGACTCTTTTCTGGTATGTCGAAAACAATTCCGAATGATTCCAGCACAGCATCCATTAAAATATTAAAGAGAGTGACGCAGCGCATTCTTTCGCGTGTTCTCAAGTAGGCTTTCCACTTTCCTCTGGTATTTATTTAGCAAAGATGATAACACATAATCACTCCGGACAGACACAATAAAAAACGAATGATATAAATGTTGCAGCAGCCTAAACTACACCTAAACATAAAAAAACTGACATGCCGTATGGGATGAAAACGATATTATTTTTCAGTCTCATCAACTGTAAGCTAGCTGCATACAGCCTATGCGCACTGTCCATCTGGTTAATGTAAACTAATTGGTACCGTTATGTGTTGTAACGACCCTGGGTTTTTAAGCGCGGAAATCGACTCTGCCGCTTGAGCATGCTTTTGCGGCACAGTCGATAGCGCGCCGGACTTCGGGCTAGAAGGTCGAGGGTTCGAGACCTGCTCCCTGCCTGTTTCATTACAGTGTTTATAGTCCGTTTGTGTGTCGGGAAAAAAACGTGAATGTGATGAAATTGAGTTTATATTCAAAATTGGGCTGGCTAGGCTGCATATACGTTTTTAATCCATAATGATTAACTGAAATTAATGAATCAACATAATAGTGATGACAGATGTGAGTAAATGTTTTGTAAGTGCTACAGCTGCATAGAATCTCTGCAAAAATCTCTGAAGCTGGAAACACTTATCTCCCTCACTAGCTTTAAGCACCAGCTGTCAGAGCAGCTCACAGATTACTGCACCTGTACATAGCCCATCTATAATTTAGCCCAAACAACTACCTCTTCCCCTACTGTATTTATTTATTTATTTTCCTCCTTTGCACCCCATTATTTCTATTTCTACTTTGCACATTCTTCCACTGCAAATCTACCATTCCAGTGTTTTACTTGCTATATTGTATTTACCTCGCCACCATGGCCTTTTTTGCCCTTATCTCACCTCATTTGCTCACATTGTATATATACTTATTTTTCTACTGTATTATTGACTGTATATTTTGTTTATTCCATGTCTAACTCTGTGTTGTTGTATGTGTCGAATTGCTATGCTTTATCTTGGCCAGGTCGCAGTTGCAAATGAGAACTTGTTCTCAACTAGCCTACCTGGTTTAATAAAGGTAAAAGAAAAAATAAATAGGCCTGCATGATGTAATCATGCATAAAGCTAGCTCAGCCCTGTGAGTTCTATTGTCTATCGGTTGTTGTCTATGTGTCTGGGTAGAGGAAATCCCCCTCCAAATCTTGTCTAAATATTATATATATGAACAAATATAAGGTAGCTGCAGTTTGACAGAGTTTTCAGGGCCCCCTAGGGCCAGGAGATTTTTTCAGGAGTTAAAACCTCTACAGAGTACCTAACCCGGATCCGGGAGCACCCCCCACACCCCCCACACTGATTAGCATCGCTAGCATAGCGTCACAATTAAATAGTAGCATCTAAATATCATTAAATCACAAGTCCAAGACACCCAATGAAAGACACAGATCTTGTGAATAAAACCACCATTTCAGATTTTTTAAATGTTTTACAGGGAAGACACAATATGTAAATCTATTAGCTAAACACGTTAGCAAAATGACACCATTTTCTTACTCCAACAGTTTCTTACTCCATCAGGTGCTATCACCAATTCGGCTAAACTAAGATATTGATAGCCACTAACCAACAAAAAAATTCTTAAGATGACAGTCTGATAACATATTTATGGTATAGCATAGTTTTTTTTTTTTAAATGTGCATTTTTCAGGTATAAATCACAGTTCTACATTGCAGCTGCAATCTGATATAGTGCTGATGCAGCTAGAACAATTACAGAGACCAACGTTATATAACTAATTACTTGTCTTAAAACATTTCAGAAAAAATACACAGCGTACAGACATTGAAAGCCCAACATCTGGTGAATCCAAACAATATTTCAGATTTTTTAAATGTTTTATAGCGAAAACAAAATGTATCGCTAATTAGCATAACCAGGCCAGCCAAAACCAGCTGGACGCGCGCGACCAGTTCACATGCACGACAGATATATGAAATAACATCGTAAATTGGGTCTTACTATTGCTGGTCTTTCATCAGAATGTTGATCAAGGTGTCCTTAGTCCTGATGAGTCGTTCAATCCATTCACAATGGCAACCTCCCCTCTTCATTTAGCCTGGGTACTGGTCGACTGGCACGGTCAATTCCCAAAGTTAAAAAACTCAAAGAACGGAACACGGCAAAACTCCCGAAAAAATTCTAATAATCTGATTAAACTATATTGAAAAAACATACATTACGGTGATATGGT
The DNA here is from genome assembly GCF_029448725.1 of Salvelinus fontinalis. Taxonomy (NCBI): domain Eukaryota; kingdom Metazoa; phylum Chordata; class Actinopteri; order Salmoniformes; family Salmonidae; genus Salvelinus; species Salvelinus fontinalis. The sequence continues at coordinate 27,768,114 of NC_074675.1, read as the reverse complement.
CACATGTAGCAAACAAACTTCGACACGGAGATAGTTTTCATCCATAACGTCAGCATAACAAAAGACAATGCCACCTCTGAAAACGCGCATCTCAGAAACCGGAAGTTGTCGGTCACGCTAAAGAAATAAGTCTTATTTCACGTCAGTACAAGATAAACAAAAAATTTCTCCTCTGACGTCTTCCAGACACCCAGAGGAAGAAGAAGGAAGTGTCATTCGGGTCATAGGTGGCGTGACCATATATAGGCAGAGCTTTGAAGCGAGCATACACATCTTGCAATCTTTTTCAGGCTCAGGGAAAGTGCTGTGAAATGACCTGTGTTTGACTCAGAGACTCAATTGGAACGGTTTTAGAAACCATAGCTTGTTTTCTATCCAATGCTATATGGTTATATGCATATAGTAACAGCAATAATTGAATAAGAGGCAGTTTAGTCTGTAGAGGCAATTATGCTAATGCGAAACAGCACCCCCTGTATTCTCAAGAAGTTAAAAAAAAATCATGTGACCTGATTAGGAAGATATGGTCCCATCATAGCCCATATAAAACCTTTTTACAACTGATTAATCATACCTTATATGGTCCAGAGTTTTCCTAGTTAGGTCAACATATAAGGAAAAACTCCAGGCCCCAGGGAGTAAAAATTCCCCCACCGCTCTTGGACCTACGGTGCCACCAGTCTGCTTGGAGTTGTCAGTTATCGTCAGATATGTGGATGATCAGGGCTTTATTCAGGGACGTTTCTTGAGATACTTTGATGTGTCAAGTGGGCGAGAGGCGCAGTCTGTGTTTGACTTTATGCATTTTGAGATGTCTGAGTTTAAGTTATAGACAAACTCGTTGTCCAAACCTACGACGGCGCAGCTGTAATGGAATGTATCTGCTATTTGTATTTACAGCTAAGTCTCCTCCTGTTCCCTGATTAAGAGGTGAGGACTACTCCACTCCACTACCTTTGTCAACTTTCTCCTGACATGAACTGAAGCCACAACGTCTCATGTGCCCGCTCTTCCACTGGCATATTGAATGCTTCCCCTCCAAGCACTGTGAGTACCCCTCTATATTTTCTCTTCTTCCTGTATGTCGAGTCAATCACATACACAATCACATTGTTACACATCAATGATTTTACTCCTTGCTTGGACTAACTCATTCTCAGCTCTTTTGTCTAACTGCGTAGTGTGTTGTGTTATTGTTTTTTGTCTTCCCAGTCAAATCCTGTCCTGCACTGGTCAAGCCTCGGATCACCTCAACTCATGCCTCATTACCTCATTCAATCACTGCTGTGATCCCTTTCCAACACAGTGTAAGTAGCACTCTCATTCCCATTCCCCATAACATGGTACTATAAATGTCTTAATTAAATGCTTTAGGTTGAAATAATTAGTCTTTGATGATTTTTGAAACACACTTTGTCGTCTCCGTGCGTTACTCGCCTATGCCGTGGGTCTCCCATGATCCTCAATTTTTCAAGTCACCAGCCTCCACTGGTTCTACCCCCAAGCCATAAGACTGCTGAACAAGACTTGCTAAATAGCTAATGAAATGACTACCCGGACTACCTGTATTGACCCATTTTTGCACTAACTCCCTCTCACTGACTCTATACACACACTATACACACACAACATACGCCCACACAACACACGCACACATGTGTACTGACGCCACACACATTCACTCACTGTGGCTACTGTCAATTATCTATCCTGTTGCTTCGTCACTTTATACCTGCCAATATTTACATAGCTACCTCAATTACCTCGTACCCCTGCAAATCAACTCATTATTCACTCTGCATGTATTCCTTGTGTCGCCATTTCTATTTTGTTTTGTCTTTAACTCTGCATTGTTGGAAAAGACACGTAAGTAACCATTTCACTGTTAGTCTACAGCTGTTGTTTAAGAGGCATGTGAAAAGTACATAACATTTTACAGTTTACAACTGAATATCATCAGTAAACACTGAACATTGGGCCAGCTCCTTAGATGTCTCTCCAACAGTGTGTGTGCGTGTGTGTGCGTGTGTGCGTGTGTGTGTGTGCGTGTGTGTGTGTGTGTGTGTGTGTGTGTGTGTGTGTGTGTGTGTGTGTGTGTGTGTGTGTGTGTGTGTGTGTGTGTGTGTGTGTGTGTGTGTGTGTGTGTTTATGTGAATGAGGAACTGTAGAGAGCAAACACTTTTGTGTTGCAATACTGGATTCTGTCTCTATCCAATACACAAACAAAATAATGAAAACATATTTCAACAAAATCTCTTTGGATTGTATGAACTAAAAGATTGATTAATTGTTCTTGGTATGCACTCAATCGGGAGGGATTACAACAGACAATGCCTGTGCAATCAGCTGGAGTCCAGACAGAGCGTCGAGATCCTTCCCAGAGGGCCACCCTGCAAGACCACAGAGGTCATGTGAGTGACTCATGTGGTCGAGTTTCTGCCCGACTACATTGAGGACACATGCCAGATCTTATAAAGCCCGGATAGCAGTGCTTCATTTGTGTATCGGAAGGTGCCAGAACAAAAAGTGAGCACAAGAGGGGGGTAACCTAGGGAGCTCGGAGGTACCGGATGAGAAAAATTGAATTACCTTTATAATAAAACATTGCATGCATATCATCACATTTGCATAGAGCAGTAGAGTAGAGGCATTACAGAAATTGCACACATGGGGATATGTGGCCTAGGGTCCTGGAAAATATTTGCCTTTTATAAACGCATTTCATGCAATTCTACATCCTTTTACATGACTGAAGACCTTGGCATAATCTTTAATGCTGCGTCCAAAACAACTGGGAACTCGGAATTCGGAAATCTCCTACTTCTGACCAGTGCATTCAAGACAATTGGGAACTCGGGAAAAAAACTAAAACCGACTGGGCAAATTCATTTTGAACGGTCATCCAACTCGGAATTCCAAGTCTGGAACTCGAGCCTCTTTCTAGAGCTCAAACTTTCTGACGTAATGATTTGACCTTATTTCCCCCCAGAGTTCCCAGTTGTCTTGAAAGCACCATAGTACCACGCAAATTATCGAAATGACAGGCAACTTTGACACTGACAAACTGAGAATCTGAGATAAAAAAATAAAAAAACGACATTGTCTTGAATCCATCAATAGCCTCGACCTAGGTGTGTGGAGACACATATTGTACAATATGAGGAGTAAATTATAGTCCTAAAAGTGATATCCAGTTTCACTGACTCACCCAACGATGCACAGCCCACTCGCTGGTGATGGCCTAGGCGCTCCGTGCCAAAAGCCTCTTTCTCGCTCTTGTTTTACGTTGTAAAACAATATTTGGAGCTTGATCAAATATTTTGGTAGCCGACAGCAGACCGATTTAGAATGTTCTCTTTTCAACAAGAGCCAATTGCTTTTCAACCTGTGTTTTGTGAAAGGGCTGTTTTTGTCTGCCTGCTGTTTTGTTTTGTTCATTGACATATTTGCAGCGCATTCCCAACTGTAAGTTATGCCTTGTTTTTGGGATACACTCTACAGCTACGCAATTTAAAAATAAAAGATATTGAACCTCTGGGGCAAAATTACAAGCTTTCTCATGGTATAATGTTATATATAACGCTGAGGAAGAGTTTTTGGGAAGGCGTTGCTTGTGGCTGGTCATTGCTGGGGTGCACTGTCTGTTCGTCCATATAAACGATCAACTTGATTATTCCATGGGAAATCAGTGTCCTAAACTGTTTACGCTAGTCAACAAACAATGTGCGAGTTTCGGTGGCCTTACAGGTTTGTTACGCTATTCTGAATTATTTAATTTATTTCTGAACAGACAGCAGTAGTCTAACTCTCTAATTTTTTCCCCCCACATTTATTTAAATGTATCCGGGGTGCTGCAGCTCCTCTAGAACCCTTTGCGCGGCTATGATTCTATAAGGAAATAAATTATGACGCGCAACGCTGGAGAGATGTCTATCAGAGCAGAGAAAGGGAGTGAGATTATAGAAAGTGAATCTCGTTCTAGTTCTGGGAGAGATACAGCGGATTAACGAGGCAACTTTTGTAGCTCCCTACCCCTCCCTCTTGGCCCGAACCCCTTGATGTTTGCAGATCTGTTGGGTCTGGGTAGGTATAAGTAGTGCAGTGGCGGAGCGTCCACCATATTGCTTAGACCTGACAGATCTGCTGGCTCAAAGGGTTAAGGCCAAGGGTGAGGGTTAGGTATTGATTTGAGACCGGTGCTAGCCCCTCTAGGCAATTGTGGAGATCTGAGAGGACTGGAAGGGTGTAAACAATATGGTGGTATATCCATCTTGACCTCTGATTGGCCAGGTGAAATGTTGCCATATTGCTTTCACCTGTCCAATACACTCAGGTCTACCCAAGTCTATAGGGAGTAGGGGCTTCATTTGTTAGCAATTCCTCCAGACAGATGCAAGTAACACATTTCCCATGAAGTTACGAGTACATGTATCAAACTCAATGACCCCAAATCTCCTGTCTGTTTTTAGAGTGAAAACAGTTTGAACATCCAAAATATGACTCCAACTTCCAAAGAAATGGATTCACCTCATTTCCAAAAAGTCTGACATTTGATGCAAATGAGCCTAACAAAGCATCTGTAATAAAATCTGGAGAGTAATGATGAGCTGACAAACCCCTGTCTGTAACAAAGAATGTGTCTTGAAGTGTCTGTATAAACATGGAATGTGTCTTGAAGTGTCTGTATAAACAGGGAATGTGTCTTGAGCTGTCTGTACAACCACAGTGACTGTGTCTTGTTTTCCAGTGCTGGTCTGGTGAGTGGAGGGAAGATCTGCCTGAACCCTCACTCTGGCTGGGTGAAGAAACTTGCTCGCTTCGTCATCGAGAGGCAGTCAGAGAAAGGATGAATCTATAGATTAAGCAGAGTTATTCTTTATCATCTGTAGTTCTGTTCTGCAATCATCCCTCCAAGCAAACGTTGTGTGAGTCAACCTTATTTCAAATTACTACACTGAACAAAAATATAAATGCAACATGCAACAATTTCAATGATTTTACTGAGTTACAGTTCATATAAGGAAATACATGAATTAGGCCCTAATTTATGGATTTCACATGACTGGGCAGGGGCGCAGCCATGGGTGGGCCTGGGAGTGCATAGGCTCACCCACTGCCAGCAGCATACCACCCTGCATCCCACTGCTGGCTTGCTTCTGAAGCTAAGCAGGGTTGGTCCTGGTCCGTCCCTGGATAGGAGACCAGATGCTGCTGGAAGTGGTCTAAGAGGCACTCTTTCTTCTGGTCTAAAAATAACGCAGAGCAGTGACACTGCACTGTGTAGGGTGCCGTCTTTCGGATGGGACGATAAACGAGTGTCCTGACTCTCTGAGGTCATTAAAGATCCCATGGCACTTATCGTAAGAGTAGGGGTGTTAATCCCGGTGTCCTGGCTAAATTCCGAAACTGTCCCTCATACCATCATGGTCACCTAATCATCCCCAGCTTACAATTGGCTCATTCATCCCCCTCCTCTCCCCTGTAACTATTCCCCAGGTTGTTGCTGTATATGAGAACGTGTTCTCAGTCAACTTACCTGGTAAAATAACGGTAAAAAACCCTTGGGAGCCAGGCCCAGCCAATCAAAATGAGCTGGATGTGGAAGTCCTGTGCTGGTGTGGTTACACATGGTCTGCGGCCAGTTGGATGTACTGCCAAATTCTCTAAAACAACATTGGAGGTGGCTATGTTTTAGAAATGAACATTACATTCTCTGGCAACAGCTCTGGTGGACATTCCTGCAGTCACCATGCCAATTGCACGCTCCCTCAACTTGACACATCTGGGCATTGTGTTGTGTGACAAAACTGCATATTTTAGAGTGTCCTTTTTTTGTCCTAGCACAAGGTGCACCTGTGTAATGATCATACTGTTTATTCAGCTTCTTGATATGCCACACCTGTCAGGTGAATGTATTATCTTGGAAAAGGAGAAATGCTCACTAATAGGAATGTAAACAAAATTGTCATTTGAGAGAAATAACGTTTTTGTTTCTTATGGAAAATGTCTGTGATTTTTTATTTAAGCTCATGAGGGTGTGGGGGGTGCTGAGGAGTATTTCTGTATGTAATAAAGCCCTTTTAAGGGGAAAAAATACTTATAATTGGCTGGGCCTTGCTCCCAGTGGGTGTGCCAGTCTCCCAAGTGGGTGAGCTATGCCCTCCCAGGCCCACCTATGGCTGCGCCCCAGCCCAGTACCATGTGAAAAGATTAGGGCCTAAGGAATTGATTTAAATTGACTGATTTCCTTATATGAACTGTAACTCAGTAAAGTCGTAAAAATTGTTTCATGTTGCGTTTATATTTTTATTAATTATTGGTTGTAATATGGCTTTTTCACTGGCAAATATGTGTTTATTATCTTTGCCTCTGTATATATTCCCAGGGCCACTCATATGAAACGTTTGTGTTTATACCTATGTCTGTCTCAATTTCAATATTTATTTATGTGTTTAACATAAAAAGGCAAACAAAGAATTTTACCGTTACAGCCTGTTCCATGCTTCCCAGTCATTTTGGGGTTCAGAAGGTTTATTTACAGCTTTTCGCGCACACATTTCTTTCTTGAGTTAAGTCTATGTTCGGTAGCCAAAGTCTACGCCCTTCGTCTGTGATTGGTCAATAGTACTACTGCTAGTAGGAGTTGGAATTATGGACAGGATTATTCAATGATGTGTCTGTTGTCATTCAATGAGAGAATACTCGTTTTCATGTACATTATTTCACTTGAGAAATACTGCATCAAACATCTTAGATGTAAAAATTTACTAAGATCGGCAAAAACGTCAACATTTATTACAGATTTCTTGATTTATTTTTAATTAATTAGGACCAGAGGTGGTGGTCCCAGAGAGATGTGGCGGAAAGAAAATTCCTGGACCTGTAGTTTTTCCTGATCTACTAACCAGGAAAAACTCCAGACCTTATAAGGTATGACATGCTTAAAATTTGTTGTAAAAATATTTAAAATGAGCTATGATGGGACCAGAGTTTTTCTAATCAGGTGGTCCATATGATTTTTTTTTTAAACTCCTGGAAAAACTCCTTGCATTAAGGAGGATGAAAACTCTGTCAAACTGCAGTAACCTTGTACTTGTTCATATGAATTATGTTTAAAAGAAGGACTAGGGATCCTATAAACAGACACAGAGAAGCAACATGATTGGCCAATAAAACTCCCAGGGCTGAGCTTGCTTTCTGCTTGTTTGTATTGTGTAGTCCACTCTTTATTCATTCCAGTTAATCATTTGTGGTTGAAAAAGTTTATGTAGCCAAGTCAGCCCATGTTTTAAATATAAACCACGTCATTTACCCTGGTTGGAGGGACAGGGCGCATAGTAGGCTGGACTATGCAGCTGCTGTTGTTGGTACCCTACAGTTGATCATACTGAAAAATTGTCTAGTTTCCATGCAATACAGCAGTGGTTCCAAACTGTGGGGTCAGCATCATTTGTTCTTAATTTTTTTAAGGAACGCAGTCCGGCTTTCAATTTACTCTTGAAAGTTGTAGTAGTAGAATGCACAAGGTGCAATTTCGAAATTGGGTAGTGCATCAGTTTTCCTCTTGTCACTACCATAGAGTAGTGCTCAGCGATTAACCAAAATGCTGGTTATTTTTCTGTTTTAAACAACTAATTGACCGACATCGGTTAAATGATTTGAATTCCATTTAGGATATAAACTCAGCAAAAAAAAGAAACGTTCTGTCACGTTCCTGACCGGTTTTCTGTTATTTTGTATGTGTTTGACGGTCAGGGCGTGAGTTTGGGTGGGTAGTCTATGTTATGTGTTTCTATGTTGGTTAAAGGGTGACCTGATATGGCTCTCAATTAGAGGCAGGTGGTTTTCATTTCCTCTGATTGAGAGACATATTAAGGTAGGTGTTTTCACATTGATTGTGGTGGGTGGTTGTCTCCTGTGTCTGTGTTTGTCGCGCCACACGGGACTGTCTCGGTTTGTTTGTACGTTTGGTCTTTTGTGTAGTCTGTTTTTCCTGTTCGTGCGTTCTTCGTGTTTCATGTAAGTTCGTCGTCCAGGTCTGTCTAGTCGTTTATTGTTTTGGAATTATTCAAGTGTTCGTCGTGTTTTCTGTTTTGTTTATTAAATATCATGTCTTATCACAACGCTGCGTCTTGGTTCAATCCATGCTCCTCCTCTTCGGATGAAGAGGAAGAGGAAAGCCGTTACACGTTCCTTTTTCAGGACACTGTCTTTCAAAGATAATTTGTAAAAATCCAAATAACTTCACAGATCTTCATTGTAAAGGGTTTTATAAACACTGTTTCCCATGCTTGTTCAATGAACCATAAACAATTAATGAACATGCACCTGTGAACCGGTCGTTAAGACACTAACAGCTTACAGACGGTAGGCAATTAAGGTAACAGTTATGAAAACTTAGGACACTAAAGAGGCCTTTCTACTGACTGAAAAACACCAAAAGAAAGATGCCCAAGGTCCCTGCTCATCTGCCTTAGGCATGCTGCAAGGAGGCATGAGGACTGCAGATGTGGCCAGGGCAATAAATTGCAATGTCTGTACTGTGAGACATTGCAATTTAACTGTAGCACCGTAAGACGGTGCTACAGGGAGACAGGAAGGACAGCTGATCATCCTCACAGTGGCAGACCACGTGTAACAACACCTGCACAGGATCGGTACATCCGAACATCACACCTGCGGGACAGGTACAGGATGGCAACAACAACTGCCCGAGTTACATCAGGAACGCACAATCCCTCCATCAGTGCTCAGACTGTCCGCAATAGGCTGAGAGAGGCTGGACTGAGGGCTTGTAGGCCTGTTGAAAGGCAGGTCCTCACCAGACATCACCGGCAACAACGTTGCCTATGAGCACAAACCCACCATCGCTGGACCAGACAGGACTGGCAAAAAGTTCTCTTCACTGACGAGTCACGGTTTTGTCTCACCAGGGGTGATGGTCAGATCCGCGTTTATTGTCGAAGGAATGAGCGTTACACCGAGGCCTGTAGTCTGGAGCGGGATTGATTTGGATGTGGAGGGACCGTCATGGTCTGGGGCGGTGTGTCACAGCATCATCAGACTGAGCTCGTTCTCATTGCAGGCAATCTCAACGCAGTGCGTTACAGAGAAGACATCCTCCTCTCTCATGTGGTACCCTTCCTGCAGGCTCATTCTGACATGACCCTCCAGCATGGCAATGCCACCAGCCATACTGCTCGTTCTGTGAGTGATTTCCTGCAAGACAGGAATTTCAGTGTTCTGCCATGGCCAGCGAAGAGCCCGGATCTCAAACCCATTGAGCACGTCTGGGACCTGTTGGATCGGAGGGTGAGGGCTAGGGCCATTCCCCCCAGAAATGTCCAGGAACTTGCAGGTGCGTTGGTGGAAGAGTGGGGTAATCTCACAGCAAGACCTGGCAAATCTGGTGCCATCCATGAGGTTGAAATGCACTGCAGTACTTAAAGCAGCTGGTGGTCACACCAAAAACTGATTTTGACCCCCCCCTTTGACACATTATTCCATTTCTGTTAGTCACATGTCTGTGGAACTTGTTCAGTTTATGTCTGTTGTTGAATCTTGTTATGTTCATACAAATATTTACAAATGTTAAGTTTGCTGAAAATAAACACAGTTGACAGTAAGGATGTTTATTTTTTGCTGAGTTTCTTTCTTTCTGTGAGCTCAATGCGCACATAACACAGTTTCTCTAACGGTAAATCAGATCCAGCCTGAACTGTTTGATGTAGTAGGGAGTTGTACAGTTGAAGTCGGAAGTTTACATACACCGTAGCCAAATACATTAAAACTCAGTTATTCACAATTCCTGACATTTAATCCTAGTAAAAAGTCCATGTCTTAGGTCAGTTAGGATCACCACTTTATTTTAAGAATGTGACATGGCAGAATAATAGTAGAGAGAAGGATTTATTTCAGCTTTTATTTATTTCATCACATTCCCAGTGGGTCAGAAGTTTACATACGCTCAATTAGTATTTGGTAGCATTGTCTTAAACAATTTAAACTTGGGTCAAACGTTTCAGGTAGCCTTCCACAAGTTTCCCACAATAAGTTGGGTGAATTTTGACCATTCCTCCTGACAGAGCTGGTGTAACTGAGTCAGGTTTGTAAGCCTCCTTGCTCGCACACACTTTTTCAGTTCTGCCCACAAATTTTCTATAGGATTGAGGTCAGGGCTTTGTGATGGTCACTCGAATACCTTGACTTTGTTGTCCTTAAGCCATTTTGTCACAACTTTGGAAGTATGCTTGGGGTCATTGTCCCAAGAAATGGAAGACCCATTTGCAACCAGGCATTAACTTCCTGACTGATGTCTTGAGATGTTGGTTCAATATATCCATATCATTTTCCTTCCTCATGAAGCCATCTATTTTGTGAAGTGCACCAGTCCCTCCTGCAGCATAGCACCCCCACACCATGATGCTGCCACCCCCGTGCTTCACAGTTAGGATGGTGTTCTTCAGCTTGCGAGAATCCCCCTTTTTCCTCCAAACATTATGATGGTCATTATGGCCAAACAGCTCTATTGTTGTTTCATCAAACCAGAGGACATTTCTCCAAAAAGTACAATCTTTGTCCCCATGTGCAGTTGCAAACCGTAGTCTGGCTTTTTTATGGCTGTTTTGGAGCAGTGGCTCCATCCTTGCTGAGCGGCCTTTCAGGTTATGTCAATATAGGACTCGTTTTACTGTGAATTCAGATACTTTTGTACCTGTTTCCTCCAGCATCTTCACAAGGTCCTTTGCTGTTGTTCTGAGATTGATTTGCACTTTTCGCACCAAAGTACGTTCATCTCTTGGAGACAGAATGCGTCTCCTTCCTGAGCGGCACGACGGCTGCGTGGTCCCATGGTGTTTATACTTGCGTACTATTGTTTGTACAGATGAACGTGGTACCTTCAGGCGTTTGGAAATTGCTCCCAAGGATGAACCAGACTTGTGGAGGTCTCCAATTTTTTTTCTGAGGTCTTGGCTGATATCTTCTGATTTTCCCATGATATCAAGCAAAGAGGCACTGAGTTTGAAGGTGTATTCCCCAATGCTGGAAGGGGGGCCTGAGTGAAAAGGTTTGGAAACCCCTGCAATGCAGCATGTCAGATTGCTGATGTATAGGCTGCTACATTTATGTAAGAGTTTTTGCTTTTGTCTGTCAGGAGTGGTGTGTTATCATCTGTGCTAAATACATACCAGAGGAAAGAGAAGGTCGCGCCTTGAGCTTTGTGCCCGTCCTGCATGACTTGCGATTTCCTTGAATCTGATTGGTGAAGAGGCGCAAAGCACCTGCTGCAGCACTCAGATGTGACATCCGTATCAAACACGTCTGGACTTCATGACTTGATATTGCAAGTCTCCGTGTGCTGGCTACATACATGTTTGTGTGAACACATGCACACACAGTCACGATTCTATTACCAATGGCAGTTAGGATAATACCTGTGTGTCAGATATTACCTATGTTGAAGTTTGAACAGGTCAGACAAAACCTACCCAATTATGGTCTCCCCATCAAACGACCAAGTACTGGCAAAAGCATCTACAGCCCTCTCCATCTTTAGAAACAGACAAAGTTGAGGCAGAGTTCATCAGTGACACATGGAATGAAAAGGGTGTTGCAAATACTGGACATTTCAGTTGTAATATATTATTAGTTATCACCTTCAGTCCCAAATTGTGGATGTGTTGAGAGCCAGGTCTCTCTCCATTCAGAGACATCAGTATCCAGCCTGTCTGTCGGTCATGACTCCATCACATCATCTTACAAGCCTCCATGTGCTGGATCCATAGATGAATCTGTGAACACATACGGTAACTGTTTTATTACCAATGGCAGTTAGGATAGGTGATATCTGACAAACATATACTATGTTGAAGTTTGAACAGGTCAGACTTAACTTACCTAATTCTGGTCTCCGCATCGATGACCGTTGGTGAGTAGGCAAGAGGTGAGGCTGGAGGTAAGGTCTTTGCCAGCGCCCCATTGATGGGCATGGCAGCGTAGATCAGCTTTTGGCCCCTCATCAAAGATACTGGTCGGTCAAACACACACACACACACACAGAGCACTGATTACATTATCAATGGTTATTATGATTAGCGTGGTGGAACCAACCAGATCGCTGCATTCACCTTTCTATTTCACTTCAGATTAGGGATGTGGCGTTCATGAAATGTTGTTAGTCGGATATTGTCATGCAAAAGACTGCCGGTCTCACGGTAATTGACCATTAATGAACATAAACAAGTTTAGCATCTTCAGACATACAAGCTGCATACAAGCCACTGATGAGTGCGTTTGGAACATCTACACAATCATACTTTTTATTCTGTTTTTTGGGGGGGGGCAAGGGGGCTTGGGCTCATTAGCCTATGGTACCCATAAGTGTATGGGTGTTTGAATTAATCATCACCTTAGAAAACGCTGTCTATTTCGTTGTGTTAGGCTTTGAAACAACATCCACCAGAAGCATGTTTTACACTCCTTTTCAACCTGCTGTTAAACTTCTTTCTTCAAAATGATCATCACAGTGAGGTGAATTTTAAAAGCAACCCACTGTTTTGAGAAGTGTTTGATGTGATTTTCGATGGCATTTGCATTGAGTGGTTAGAGGGACAATAGAGCCCTGAGTAGCAGGCCATTAGCGACCTAATGGTCGTTAACAAGTTGGGTACTACCAAAGCATGTCCAGAGTGCATAAAAGGAGATTGCAGTGACTCAATGGTCACATGGAATTTTACTGAGGTCATGACTCATGACTGCCGGTGTGGCGGGAATACGGTCACTGCAATAGCCCTACTTCAAATATCATGATATTTGTGGTTCCACCAGGCCAGGTTATGAAAGTGAATTGGGACACAACTCCAAACTGCTTTGACCTTTGACCAGGTCAAATGTCACCAACCCGATTCAAGTGCCCTCCCTGTTCCATTTATAGGAATGCTCACAGCGAAGGCATGTCTGCATGATGCTGAGGGTCCCCTTGCTGGTGTTCTCTATTTTGCATGTTCGCTTGCAAACTGAACATCTCTCGAACAACTTGAGCAGGCTATCCTCAAAAACAATGTTCTGTTCTCTTCTTTGGACACTGTGCTAACAAACCTCCAAACGAGCTTCAACGCCATACAACACTCCTTCCGTGGCCTCCAACTGCTCTTAAATGCCAGTAAAACTAAGTGCATGCTCTTCAACCGATTGCTGCCCGCACCCTCCCGCCCGACTAGCATCACTACTCTGGACGGTTCTGACTTAGAATATGTGGACAACTACAAGTACCTAGGTGTCTGGTTAGGCTAACTCTCCTTCCAGACGCACATTAAGCATCCCCAATCCAAAATTAAATCTAGAATCGGCTTATTTCGCAACGAAGCCTCCTTCACTCATGCTATCAAACATACCCTCGTAAAACTGACTATCCTACCGATCCTTGACTTTGGCGATGCCATTTACAAAATAGCCTACTCAGCAAACTGGATGTAGTCTATCACAGTGCCATCCGTTTTGTCACCAAAGTCCCATATACTACCCACCACTGCGACCTGTATCCTCTCGTTGGCTGGCCCTCACTACATATTTGTCGCCAAACCCACTGGCTCCAGGTCATCTATAAGTCTCTGCTAGGTAAAGCCCCGCCTTATCTCAGCTCACTGGTCACCATAGCAACACCCACCCATAGCACGCGCTCCAGCAAGTATATTTCACTGGTCATCCCCAAAGCCAACACTTACTTTGGCCGCCTTTCCTTCCAGTTCTCTGCTGCCAATGACAGGAACGAACTGCAAAAATCACTGAAGCTGGAGTCTTATATCTCCCTCTCTAACTTTAAGCATCAGCTGTCAGAGCAGCTTACCGATTACTGCACCGGTACACAGCCAATCTGTAAATAGCACACCTGTCACGGCTGTTGAAAGGAGCGGACCAAGGTGCAGCGTGGTGAGCGTACATTTTCTTTTATTAAATCAAAATGACGCCGAACAAAACAATAAACACTACAAAAACAAACCATGAAGCTCAAAGGCTATGTGCCCTAAACAAAGTCAACTTCCCACAAAGACAGGTGGGAAAAAAAGCTACCTAAGTATGGTTCCCAATCAGAGACAACGATAGACAGCTGTCCCTGATTGAGAACCATACCTGGCCAAAACATAGAAATAGAAAATCATAGAAACACAAAACATAGAATGCCCACCCGAACTCACGCCCTGACCAAACCAAAATAGAGACATAAAAAGGATCTCTAAGGTCAGGGCGTGACAACAACCAACTACCTCATCCCCTTATTATTACTTACCCTCTTGCTCTTTTGCACCCCAGTTTCTCTACTTGCACATCATCTTCTGCATATCATTCACTCCAGTGTTAATGCTAAATTGTAATTATTTCACCTCTGTCCTATTTATTGCCTTACCTCCCTACTCTTCTACATTTGCACACACTGTAAATGTTTCTATTGTTATTGACTGTACGTTTGTTTATTTGTAACTATGAGTTGTTTTTGTCGCAGTGCTTTGCTTTATCTTGGCCAGGTCGCAGTTGTAAATGAGAACTTGTTCTCAACTGGCCTACCTGGTTAAATAAAGGTGAAATATATATATACAGTATATCACGAAAGTGAGTACACCCCTCACATTTTTGTAAATATTTGAGTATATCTTTTCATGTGACAACACTGAAGAAATGACACTTTGCTACAATGTAAAGTAGTGAGTGTACAGCTTGTATAACAGTGTAAATTTGCTGTCCCCTCAAAATAACTCAACACACAGCCATTAATGTCTAAACCGCTGGCAACAAAAGTGAGTACACCCCTAAGTGAAAATGTCCAAGTGTCAATATTTTGTGTGGCCACCATCATTTTCCAGCACTGCCTTAACCCTCTTGGGCATGGAGTTCACCAGAGCTTCACAGGTTGCCACTGGAGACCTCTTCCACTCCTCCATGACAACATCACGGAGCTGGTGGATGTTAGAGACCTTGCACTCCTCCACCTTCCGTTTGAGGATGCCCCACAGATGCTCAATAGGGTTTAGGTCTGGAGACATGCTTGGCCAGTCCATCACCTTTACCCTCAGCTTCTTTAGCAAGGCAGTGGTCGTCTTGGAGGTGTGTTTGGGGTCGTTATCATGTTGGAATACTGACCTGCAGCCCAGTCTCCGAAGGGAGGGGATCATGCTCTGCTTCAGTATGTCACAGTACATGTTGGCATTCATGGTTCCCTCAATGAACTGTAGCCCCCCAGTGCCGGCAGCACTCATGCAGCCCCAGACCATGACACTCCCACCACCATGCTTGACTGTAGGCAAGACACAATTGTCTTTGTACTCCTCACGTGGTTGCCGCCACACACGCTTGACACCATCTGAACCAAATAAGTTTATCTTGGTCTCATCAGACCACAGGACATGGTTCCAGTAATCCATGTCCTTAGTCTGCTTGTCTTCAGCAAACTG
The DNA here is from genome assembly GCF_029448725.1 of Salvelinus fontinalis. NCBI lineage: Eukaryota > Metazoa > Chordata > Actinopteri > Salmoniformes > Salmonidae > Salvelinus > Salvelinus fontinalis. Next base: position 27,752,668 of record NC_074675.1, on the reverse strand, counting down.
TTTGCGGGCTTTCTTGTGCATCATCTTTAGAAGAGGCTTCCTTCTGGGACGACAGCCATGCAGACCAATTTGATGCAGTGTACGGCGTATGGTCTGAGCACTGACAGGCTGACCCCCCACCCCTTCAACCTCTGCAGCAATGCTGGCAGCACTCATACGTCTATTTCCCAAAGACAACCTCTGAATATGACGCTGAGCACGTGCACTCAACTTCTTTGGTCGACCATGGCGAGGCCTGTTCTGAGTGGAACCTGTCCAGTTAAACCGCTGTATGGTCTTGGCCACCGTGCTGCAGCTCAGTTTCAGGGTCTTGGCAATCTTCTTATAGCCCAGGCCATCTTTATGTAGAGCAACAATTCTTTTTTTCAGATCCTCAGAGAGTTCTTTGCCTTGAGGTGCCATGTTGAACTTCCAGTCAGTATGAGGGAGTGTGAGAGCGATGACACCAAATTGAACACACCTCCTCCCCATTCACACCTGAGACCTTGTAACACTAACAAGTCACATGCCACCGGGGAGGGAAAATGGCTAATTGGGCCCAATTTGGACATTTTCACTTAGGGGTGTACTCACTTTTGTTGCCAGCGGTTTAGACATTAATGGCTGTGTGTTGAGTTATTTTGAGGGGACAGCAAATTTACACTGTTATACAAGCTGTACACTCACTACTTTACATTGTAGCAAAGTGTCATTTCTTCAGTGTTGTCACATGAAAAGATATACTCAAATATTTACAAAAATGTGAGGGGTGTACTCACTTTTGTGATATACTATATATATATATATATATATATATATATATATATATATATATATATATATATATTTTTTTTTTTTTTATTGTATTTTATTTTTTATGTTGGAACGTTGCTGCAGGGATTTGCTTCCATTCAGCCACAAGAGCATTAATGAGGTGGGGCACTGATGTTGGTTGATTAGGCCTGGCTTGCACTCGGCGTTCCAATTAATCCCAAAGGTGTTCGATGGAGTTGAGGTCAGGGCTCTGTGCAGGCCAGTCAAGTTCTTCCAAACCGATCTCGACAAGTCATTTCTGTATGGACCTCGCCTTGCGCACAGGGGCATTGTCATGCTGAAACAGGAAAGGGCCTTTCCCAAACTGTTGTCACAAAGTTGGAAGCACAGAATTGTATCTAGTACAGTATGTCATAATATGCTGTAGCGTTAAGATTTCCCTTCACTGGAACTAAGGGGCCTAGCCCGAACCATGAAAAACAGCCCCAGACCATTATTCCTCCTCCACCAAACTTTACATTTAGCACTGTGTATTGGGGCAGGTTCTCATGGCATCTGCCAAACCCAGTCTGACTGCCAGATGGTGAAGCATAATTCATCACTCCAGAAATGCGTTTCCACTGCTCCAGAGTCCAATGGCGGCGAGCTTTACATCACTCCAGCCAACACTTGGCATTGCGCATGGTGATCTTAGGCTTGTGTGCGGCTGCTCGACCACGGAAACCCATTTCATGAAGCGCCCAATGAACAGTTCTTCTGCTGATGTTGCTTCCAGAAGCAGTTTGGAACTTTAGTAGTGAGTGTTGCAACTGAGGACAGACGATTTTTACGCGTTTCAGCACTCGTCGGTCCCGTTCTGTGAGCTTGTGTGACCTACCACTTAGTGGCTGAGCCGTTGCTCCTAGACATTTCCACTTCACAATAACAGCACTTACAGTTGACTGGGTCTAGCATGGCAGAAATTTGACAAACTGACTTGTTGGAAAGTTGGCATCCTATGACGGTGCCACGTTGAAAGTCACTGAGCTCTTCAGTAAGGCCATTCTACTGCCAATGTTTTATCTATGGAGATTGCATGGCTGTGTGCTTGATTTTTATATACCTGTCAGCAGCGGGTGTGGCTGAAATAGCCAAATCCACTCATTTGAAGAGGTGTCCACATACTCTTGTATATGTCATAACAGCTGACATAACTTGTCATGACCATTTTATAACAGGTTATAACACTGTCATGACATATATTTAGACCTGTTGTGACGTATATATTTTTAATTGACCATATTAAATGATCATTGTAGTTTGTGCACACATTCATGTTAGACATGCACCTAACCCAATGTTCTGTTGCTGATGACTGGGAGGAATGTAGGAGCAGATTTCAGGAGCAGGACAAGACACCCTCTTTTTGACTGTTGACTGATAGGGCATGTACTGTACGTGATAGGCCTTATATCTGGCTAATATGATTATGATGGTCATAAGGCTTAACGTGTATTTACTATAAGTTGTTTAAAATATGATGGGGAAAAAACACGACTGTAAAGAATTCATTACAACAACAAAGGATTTAAGAAACAAACTTTCAAATGAAAGGAAACTTCTTGGAAAGGAAAAAACTAATTTGAATAAATGTGGGTTTTGACAATCTTATGTAGGTGTCATAACCAGCCATAAAATAGCACAATATGTGTCACAAAAGGTGTAAATATATGGGTCATGACAGTGTTACGACCATGCTATGACAAGTTATGACATATTGTGACATGGTTATGACACTGGGTGTCAAGAAAAGTGTTATCGATAAGTCTAATGGGGTAACTACAGATAGGCAACCCCATGCTTCAGCCTATTTATTTATACATATACATATATATACTATGCTGCATTAGTTGGGCTGAAGGTAATAATGCTTATTGCTAATAGCATACCTGATAATATCTGTGAAAAATATGTAAAAAATTATTTAAACAAATAATTTTACCAATATGTTATTGGACTAATTTCTGGAAGTGGAAATTATATTTTCATCCCTAATGTGTCCCAAGTTGCCTATCTAAGTCTAAACGTGCCCTCCGAGTCGAGTCGGACACTGGTGCTGTATTCCTATTTATTTATTTATTTCCTAAAAAGGAATTTTCAAAAACACGCGCAAGCTTTCAGCTTGTTGAAGAGTTATGAAATATATTTTTTTAATGCAATGTTGTGAAAAACTCCTCTCAAACAATTGGAAGGAGAAGTAACAGCACAGATGTTCAAGACTAGGAGAGAGAAAAACAACATGTGAATGTTACTTAGGTGAGAAGCAACTGCATAACAACCACAAGTTGTCAATATTAGTAACTCACTCTAAAGGAGAGGAGAGTCGCAGGTCTTGGCATCGCTCTGAGATGGTCAAGATTATCAGAGAGGGAGAGAGCGAGACTGAGAGAAGACAACAAAATGTGTAGTGTCTGGTCTGAACACAAGACATAGAGAGAGACAGTAGACAGCATGTGCATGAATGGCTAAGTTTAAGTTACACATGATGGTTTATGAAACTAGCCACCATCATGGTTTGTTATGTTACTTACTCTTGAGGTAAGAGGGGCTTAAGCTGTAGCTAATGTTAGGATGCACATAACATAATGCTGGCACCACAATATAAAAAAATTACAGAGGATCAACAACGTTCCATTCACCCCACATTACTGGGCTTTATGACAAAGTAAAAAGAAGGAAGCCTGTGTTTTTAAAAATCCAATCCAAATCATCCATTCTGTTTGCAACAGGCCGTTATACTGCAACACAACACGGCAATTCAATTCAACTTTAACCATGCACATCATCACTGTCTGGCACTCTACGATCCACCCCATTTCCCTGGCTCCCTGTCCTGGCAAACATCACATATCTGGAAACTCGCAATAACCTGCAAGAGACTTGCAAAAACCCACAAAATGATTGAAAAAGTCTACAATGACCCACTCCTGCCCCACTCCACAAGGACCTCTTCAACCCACTAAAGATATGCCTCCCTTCAAGAAAGCCAATTTGGGAAGACCCACCCACTCACAATTTCCACACAAATCTCACCTGGACAAAAAAATCGGAGTCATTGGAAAACAAATCCTTGATTTCTTCTCAAAAAAAAAATCTTCCAAAGACACTGACCTCAAACAGGTGTTGCCGTCTGTGGACCAAAGGCGGTAAAATCTGCCTTGGAAAGAGTTCAGGAGAGGCGGAAAACCAAATAATGCTGATGCTGATAATAATGTTGAGATGTGTCTGTTACTTGAACTATGTGAAACATTTATTTGTGCTGCAATTTCTGGGGCTGGTAACTCTAATGAACTTATTCCACTGCAGCAGAGGTAACTTTGGGTCTTCCATTCCTGTGGCGGTCCTCATGAGATCTAGTTTCATTATAGCGTTTGATGGTTTTTGCGACTGCACTTGGAAGAAACTTTCAAAGTTTTTGACATTTTCCAGATTGACTGATCTTTGTCTTAAAGTAATGATGGACTGTCGTTTCTCCTTGCTTATTTAAGCTGTTCTTGCCATAATATGGACTTGGTCTTTTACCAAATAGGGCTGTCTTCTGTATACCACCCCTACCTTGTCACAACACAACTGATTGGCTCAAACTCATTAACAAGGCACACCTGTTAATTGAAATGCATTCCAGGTGACTACTTCATGAAGCTGGTTGAGAGAATGCCAAAAGTGTGCAAAGCTGTCATCAAGGCAAAGGGTGGCTACTTTGAAGAGTCTCAAATATAAAATATATTTAGATGTAATACCTTTTTGGTTACTACATGATTCCATGTGTGTTATTTCATAGTTTTGATGTCTTCACTATTAATATTATTCTACAATGTAGAAAATAGTGAAAAGTAAAACCCTTGAATGAGTAGGTGTGTCCAAACTTTTGTTAATCTTTTCATAACATATTCACCTCCTGTTTTGTCCAATCAAACCAGAGCTATCAATCTTTTGTCTTGTTTTTCCGTTTTTTTTTTGCTGCAACACTTCAACTCAATATAACAACTGCTGAATCGCATTCTAAGCTGACATATTGTTTTAAGAAAGTCATACCATGGATCATTTAGCTATTTGATTTAGAATTTTAGGACCCTTTTAGGTATCCCCCAAAAATATTTAAAAAAATGATTTGATAAAATATTACATTTGGCCTTTAATACTATAACCCATAGAAATGCATTGAATAACACATTCATCCAAAAGTGAAAATGCTTCCCCCTATCCCGCCGTTTAAGGCGAGTCCCGTGACATTTGTTGGGGTTGTTTCCGCATTCTATAGAGTGGTCATATTAGTTCATAGGCCAAACCGTTTGGATCCCAAAATGTTTGTAGATCTGCCTTGTTATGACAAATCCTCATAGCGGTCACACTCATTCTGGGCCGCCAGCACCGCAGCGCATGTTTTTACCGATGTCTCGTTCCAGAACGTGACAGGGTCAGAACGTGACAGCTGCCAGTTACGCACCGCTTACAACCATGGTCTTGTAGTGGATGCTAGCTTCAACTGGAAGCAAGTGGAGTGTGCGGAAAAGTGGGGTGGCATGAGAGAACTCGCAAAACTGTTGACTGGTACTGTATAAATAGGGCATTTTCTGGTTACTACTACTGTACTAACCAGTAATATTATTATTATTACCCAGTTATTACTACTTGTTATTATTACTTGTTAAAACTTCAATATCCTTAGGTTAACCCTAGACTAAGTGGTTTGTACAGGTTGATCATGTCTTAATTTTTTAGAACGTTCAAAGCAGAGATAAGTGAGGAGTGGGAGCAGCAGCTGCATAAAGTAACACATGCCACAGAGCGTAAGATTGTTTATTGCACGGGAAAAGGTTTCCTGGGGGTCGGTGCAAACACAGGTCGTAGCCACTCTGTACAAGTAAATGTTTATCTTATCAGTCTTTTCAGGCTATACAGGTTTGATTAATGCCGAAGAAAAGTAAGAATAGAGACAGGAAGGAGTCCATTCCTGCAGCCTCACTTTGGCAAGACTACTTCATTTATTTTTATTTAACTAGGCAAGTCAGTTAAGAACAAATTCTTATTTACAATGACGGCCTACCCCGACCAAACCCTAACGACACTCTGCCAATTGTGCACTGCCCTATGGGACTCCCAATCATGGCCAGATGTGATACAGCCTGGAATCGAACCAGGGTCTGTAGTGACACCTCTAGCACTGAGATGCAGTGCCTTAGACTGCTGCGCCACTCGGGAGCCCCTACACTACACAATGATTAGTTAATGTGCAATCTAGCGCCTTCAAAATGTATTCATAACCCTTGACGTATTTGACATTTTGTTGTGTTACAGCCTGAATTGAAATTTGATGAAGTAGATATATGCAAAGCTGATGCAGACATACCCTAGATGACTCAAAGCTGTAATTTCTGCCAAAAGGTGCTTCTACAAAGTATTGGCTCGGGTGTGAATACTTATGTAAATGAGATATTTCTGTATTTCGTTTTCACTTTGTCATTATGGGGATATTGTGTGAGGAGAAAAAAAATGATTTAATCCATTTTGAATTCAGGCTGTAACAAAATGTGGAATAAGTCAAGGGGTATCAATACTTTCTGGTATGTTGTATAAAATAAATCCCCAAAAGAATTACGTGAATCAATAAACTTGCAAGTATTTTTTTCTAAGATTTCATCAAGTCTCTGTCCCTTTTATATAGTAGCATTGGTTTACTTGTTGTAAACCTAGTCAATCACACACACCTCAATGTCAAACAAGATTTACTGGGATAAAACATAAACATGAAACTTCTTTTATCCATCACTCTTATGTATTAATTTATTTATTTAAAAAAATGTCATTTAACACAAAATTATCATCTTTACACATAAACCCCAATGAGTAGACAGGTCCAAACACCTTTTTGCAGTAGGATCTGCATGATGACCACTGATACAGGGTCAGATATATCTCCCACCTCTTGATGGTTAAGGTTAGGGAAATGATCATCTGATCCTATAGCCGTGGTCCGGGGAAACTTAACTTCTATACCTCAAGCATGTAAGATTGCAGTGGAACATAACTCAAACAAACCTCTGGGATTTAGAGGTTATTTCTCTTTGTGCATCCCAATTGGCACTCTATTCCCTATAATGTTGCTTTGGTCAAATGTAGTGCACTCTATAGGGAATAGGGTGCCATTTGGGACGTGCTCTCTGTATCTGTCTGAGATACTATGTCTGTCCAGCAGGTAAATACAAATGGACAATCTGCTTCCGACAGTGCAGTTTCAAAAAATATGGATAAGAATAAGAGATAAAAGTAACAAGTAATTTAAAGAGGAGCAGTAAAAAAATAACAATATATACAGTGGGGGGGGGGGGGGGGGGGGGTACAGAGTCAAAATCGAATAGTTTGCCAGTAGTCATTTTGATGAAATTGCTAAATCTACTGGCAAACTATTCAATTTTGACTTTGTACCGGCAACCCCTCCCTGTATATATTGTTATTTTTGTACTGCTCCTCTTTAAATTACTTGTTACTTTTATCTCTTATTCAATGTAAATGCATTATAGGACACAGAACATGACAATCGAACAGTGGAAAGAAATGTATATTCTTTGAAAGGGGCTGATGAAATGACATCATCAGCCAGAAGAGGGCGGTATCGTGGAAGCTTCTGGCCGCGGGCGAGACGCGGATCATGTCACACAAACAATTCCATAACTATAGCTGTAGGCAAGAGGTATGGTGGGGCCTAGGCAACAGTACCACCATGTGGCTGTCGCCTATCATTGAACTTCTGACTGACATGATATCGATGCCTTACTAACATCATTAAATCTCAACCATAAATGCTGTTCATTGAACGTGTGAGAATGCTGTTCATTGACTACAGCTCAGTGTTCCACACCATAGTGCCCACAATGCTCATCACCGAACACGCTTCCACTCACATCGACTGGGCTGTAGTGGAGAGGGTCGAGAGATTCAAGTTCCTTGGTGTCCACATCACCAACAGACTATCATGGTCCAAGCACACCAAGACAGTCGTGAAGAGGGCACGACAACGCTTTTTCCCCCTCAGGAGACTGAAAAGATTTGGCATAGATCCTCAAAAAGTTCTACAGCTGCACCATCGAGAGCATCCTGACCGGTTGCATCACCGCCTTGTATGGCAACTGCTCGGGATCCGACGTAAGGCGCTATATACTAGGCGGTGTCAGAGGGAGGCCCAAAAAATTGTCAGACTCCAGTCACCCAAGTCATAGACCGTTTTCTCTGCTAACGCATTCAAGCAGTACTGGAGCGCCAAGTCTAGGTCCAAAAGGCTCCTTAACAGCTTTTACCCCCAAGCCATAAGACGGCTGAACAATTAATCAAATGGGCTATTTTATTGTGTTACTTTTTATTTTTTACTTTAGTTTATTTCGTAAATATTTTCTTAACTCTTATTTCTTGAACTGCATTGTTGGTTAAGGTCTAAGTAAGCATTTCACGGTAAGGTCTACCTACACCTGTTGTATTCGTGTGACCGATTTGATTTAAATGTTAGAAACGTACAGTTTTTCCTGTGCAAGCCAACATTCCGATGTAGCCACCTGGAGCTATAGTGTAGCCTACGGCTTGTGTATTTCCTGTTATCTCTACGATTATGTCCAATCTATAGGTAATCTGTCTTTCCCCCAACAACTCATGGGATGGTATGTTATCTTATTCCACGTTTATTATTTTACAGAAACAGTAATGCATACTTTTACATTTTATTATGTTAGCTAAACATAAAAAAAAATTATATAATTTTTTCCCCCCTTGAAATATATATTTTTTAGATTACAAAAAAAGGTCTGCAGCTTTGAAGGTCCCCAAGAACACACATCATTCTTAAATGGAAGAAGTTAGGAGCTACCAAGACTCTTCCTAGAGCTGGTTGCCGGGCCAAATTGAGCAATCTGGGGAGAAGGGCCTTTGTCATGGAACTGATGATCCCACCTCCATCCCGCCTCCTGAATCCATGTGCTTGACAAGGGGGAGGGCTCAGTAACTTTATGATCACACTTTAGCAGTGTAGAAGCAACAGTCATTGATCATACTTTGGTCATACTACTTTGATCTAGTTTCATTCAAATATCATCAAATGTCATGAAACATGATTTTGACTGGTTAGAAAGTTTTAAATCGTATGCAAAATGAATGATACCTTTTTAAAACATTCAACATCGAGAACATTTGACTTGCTAGATCGTTAACTCTGTGACGTTTTGTGGCAATCGGACAATTTTGACAGACTACTCTGAAAATCTCCTATTTCTAGCCGGACACATTTCATATACATAAACTTGTTTGCTTGTTGTTAACAAACTTAACAAAATAATTTCCTCCCATCTCTTTAAAAAAAAGTACTCTTGGTAAGGATATTATTTTTAATGTTTTGAATGTCCGTATACATCCACTATGACTAATCCCGAACACAAAGCCGTTCAACTCTGATGTTAGATTTTCATGCGAGCCACAGTTGGCTTCACGCCCACAAGGAGCTACCACGCTGACTAATCTCACTGTCAACATTACTCAGCCAATGAAATGTATGATGCGTTGACTGTAACACCAGATAGCATTGTGGGTGTTTATTATCTGACTTGTATCATTCATTTAGTGAGTAGTTGTTATGTTTTTTCGGAACAAGAATAACAAAAACATTTTGTCAGCGTTTTCTTCTGTCAGTACAACTCAGATTTGGTGTTGTCACCATGACTGAAAATAGGATGCTCGTGGTACAAGAGCTGGAGCAAAGCCTAATGAAAAGCAAGGCTATACTTTCAGGGATTATGTCTATAGTTATTTACTTTTTCCAAAAAAAACAAAAAAAATTTTTTTTACTTGAGAAATGTGTTTCTGAAGTGTTAAATCTCGCTATCCATGATGATGAGATTTACTACTCCTTTCTGAGCGCGAAGTGGGCAGAGTTTGAAGAGTTTACTCTTTTGATCTCTGCTTTTGATGACCGTTCCTTGTTTCCCCTGGGAATTTGGAGGAAGGGAGAATAATCAGAGTGGTACTAGCCTTATGTACTTGTGAACGTTAATTATAAATCAAAGTAGGTAACGTAGATCTCAATCTTGATAATCAGTTTAATAATTGTGACCGCACCCCACCTTTGAAATACTGCACAAGCGACAAATAAAATAAGCAACAGAAGTATACCTTTTTTCTGTACATAAAATGGACATTGAGCGCGAAGTGGACTGTAATACGTGTTTTTCGTGATTGTTACAATTGTTACAATTGTACATACACACAAATACATATTAACAAAATAGATATGAAGTGCTACAACAAAGTCTTGTATAGCCTAGTAGTGAATTCATAGCTACATCTATTGAGCAAAAGAGGCGGTGTTTTACGCCACCTGCCAAGTACACCCGCTCGACAAGAAGCGGCTCAACTCGTGCATGTGCTACTGAGCTTACTGAACAGACTGGAGTCTGGAGAAGTATTCAGGACCACTTTCTTCTCGTCTTCAAAAGCATCGGGAAGGAACTGCGTGCCCTTGTGTCAGTGATTGACGTGAGGAAAGCTTATTCTGTTTTTTTTTTAGGATCGACAGCACCATTAGACCAGGCTATTCATTCTACCTTCAATACCGGACCACGACTGAGGATTTAAACTTTTTTTAAAAATGTATTTAAATATGTAGAAGAAGACTGCTGGCAGACAACCGGTCCTAAACGGCACTATTCCTTTTAAACCATCTGAACTTTTGTCTGGAATGGAAAAGTGTAGTTTGAAAGCCTTGCTAATCTATGCTGAACTCATCCCGTCCGTGAAAATATGAAATATAGATAATGTTTAACATTGCTACAGATGGGGAAACGTCCAGGCCATTCTCTAAGAATTTAGAAGACTTTGATTCCATACGCAGTGTGCTTCTCTACAGGTCAGTATATTTAGACATGCTATGGCAACGATGAGGGGAGTTTATATGAAAATGTTTTGTAGACGTTTTGGTAAACTATTTTGACTTTCTTTGTGTTTCTTCTCGCATTCATTGCACTTTTGTTTGACTATTGTTGCTTTGTTTAAAGCACTGTGAATGCCATTGGGGATTTAAAGGCCTCGTGCAGTTCGTGTGGAGAGGAAGGGGGCGGGGAAAACAGAAGTGCTCAATCCATTCCCATCTATTCAGAGGGAGATAGTGTACATTTTAACAAGCTATTTAGAATTTGCAACTTTTGTGATTTTGTTAGATACTCTGCAAATATGAGATACATTTGTATCAAATTTAGCAGAGTTTATCCAACAAATGTTATGTCGTTTGCTTAGTTAAGGCTTAGTCAATAAGAGATAGTGTATGTTTTTGTTACTATCAAAGTTATTGCATTGAAACATGCATTCAGTCAACCTCTTTTTATTGCGCGTACATTTGTGGCTAGATGGGGCATGGGTGATTCTGAGCCCCTCGTCATTTTTTTACCCTGCAAACGGAAAGCGTCCACGTTGTCAGGGCAACGTGAAGACCAGCCAACGACACCGAGACAAATTTTGTCACGTGGCATAGTTGAAGATCCCATATGCAGACAACATGGCGAAAGACTGCCAATGCTCATTCAACAAGCTCGAACTTATTTACTTACAGTTTAGAGTAACTTGTATCGTGTTGTCGAACACATTTAATAAATTGAATAATGGCTACTAAAAATTATTGCGGAATGCTCGAGGTGCATGCAGATGCGCGCGAGCCCCCGAGACAGCAGGGAGAATGTGCATGGCAAAAGGAGCGATAGTGAATCAACATACAGTCAGTCCGACTACTCCGAGTAAGAAAAACATGTATATTTTTGCTTGTTGCTTTAGAAGAGACAGAATTTAAAAAAGATATTGGGCTAGTCATCTTCCAGTTCCACCTCAACTTCATAACTTGACAACCGAGGCAGATCACTGGAAGCGACTAGGTTACACACTCACTGTAAAGTGGTCTAGTGGCAGCCAAGTGCCTGCTTGCAGTCTTCCCCTGTGTGTGGACAGTGGTTAATGCATGATTTTGGATTTGCTGTATCCCATCTGTTTAGTAACAAGCTATAAAGGCAAATTCATGCATGTGTAACGGATGTGAAATGGCTAGCTAGTTAGCGGGTACGCGCTAGTAGCATTTCAATCAGTTACGTCACTTGCTCTGAGACTTAAGTAGTGTTGCCCCTTGCTTTGCAAGGGCCATGGCTTTTGTGGAGCGATGGGTAACGCTGCTTCGTGGGTGACTGTTGTCGATGTGTGCAGAGGGTCCCTGGTTCGCGCCCGGGTCGGGGCGAAGGGACGGTTTAAAGTTATACTGTTACACATGCATTCTTATGTGTAACCTTTATTTAACTAGGCAAGTCAGTTAATTAAGAACAATTTCTTATTTACAATGACGTCCTACCGGGAACAGTCGGTTAACTGCCTTGTTCAGGGGCAGAACGACAGATTTTTTTTACCTTGTCAGCTGTGGGATTTGATCCAGCAACTTTTTGGTTACTAGCCCAACACTCTAACCACAAGGCTCCCTCCCGCCCCAAACCTGAATTATTCTGAACAAAAATATACATGCAACAATTTCAAAGATTTTACTAAGTTACAGTTCATATAAGGAAGTTAGTCAATTGAAATAAATTCATTAGGCCGGCCCATTGATTTCACATGACTGGGAATACAGATATGCATCTGTTGTTCACAGATACCTTAAAAAAGAAGGTAGGGGCGTGGATCAGAAAACCAGTCAGTATCTGGTTTTTGCCTCATGCAGCACATCTCATTCGCAAAGAGTTGATCAGGCTATTGATTGTGGCCTGTGGAATGTTGTCCCCTTCAATGGCTGTGCAAAGTTGCTGGATATTGGTGGGAACTGGAACACACTGTTTTACACGTCGATCCAGAGCATTTCATACATACTCACATGTCTGGTGAGTATGCAGGCCATGGAAGAACGGGGACATTTTCAGCTTCCATGAATTGTGTACAGATCCTCGTGACATGGGGCTGTGCATTATTATGCTGAAACATGAGGTGATGGCAGAGGATGAATTGCATGACAATGGGCCTCAGGATCCCCTCACGGTATCTCCCAGTTTATAAATGGGGATAAGGGTTCCATTTGGGATGCAGAGGGTATTGAAAGAGAAAAGATGGATTAAGCAAAAGGAACAGGCGCTGTAGTTGCACTATTCTTGGCCTATGAATTGACTATTTTTTTTCTTTTAAAGTTTGGGAAATTTCTGTTTCCAATTTGGAAACTTAACCTTCATAAATAATGATATGCTATTCACCATCCTTAGTGAATTTATGGGTGTGGTTTCCAAGAGCCTACCACAGAGGCGACACAGCTTAATTTAAAGGGAGACTGACCGACTGAAAAAATGCCTGGTTGAATTTTTTTGGTTTTTCTTTTTTCTCAGAGTTGGGGCATTTTCTCTCTTGGGGTGGGGGTGTGGGTTTCCCTCTTTCTTCTCTGCTTGACTAAAAAACAAACAATATCCAGTCTTTCTCCAGTCTTGTTGTTTTCTCTCTTCCCCCAAATGCCACGTGATAAATTGGAACAGAAATGTACTGAGAATGAGTAAGAGAGAAGCTTATCGGGATAATAAAACGGCATGCAAATGGAGCGGTTTTCCAGTATTATCAAATTATAACAACATTGAATGTTATAAACCTTTACACCTGTACACGATCGTTGTCCTCTTAAAAATGTGCTTTTCAGTCACCACTCTCTCCTTGACTAGTTAAACGCTGATCCAGAACAGAATGCAGAAGATGGACTATCGTACTTTTTGGCTGTTTAACAGAGGTTCAGTAGTTGTACAAGTAGTATAATTGTGTTACTAACCCGTTTGAATAGCATCTATAATGCGAGACTCATTTTTTTAGACGGGGATTGAAGTGGGGAAATGAGAAAGACCAATCTGTCATATTATGATGACGGCTAATATGCTCTAAATTACACTGAACAAAAATATAAACGTGACATGCAACAATTTCTAATATTTTACGGAGTTACAGTTCATATAAGGAAATCAGTCAATTGCTATACATTCATTAGGCCTTAATCTATGGATTTCACATAACTGGGAATACAGATATGCATCTGTTGGTCACAGATACCTTTTTTAAAAAGGTAGGGGCGTGGATCAGAAAACCAGTCAGTATCTGATGTGACCAACATTTGTGCAGCGCAGCGCAACGTTTGTGCCTCGTGCAGCGCAGCGCAACGCATCTCCTTCGCATAGAGTTGATCAGGCTGTTGTTGATTGTGGCCTGTGGAATGTTGTCCCGCTCCACTACAATGTCTATGTTGCTTGATATTGGCGTGCACTGGAACACGCTGTCGTACACGTCGTTCCAGAATATTCCAAACGCGCTGCATGAGGCATATCTGGTGAGTATGCAGGCCATGGGAGAACTGGGACATTTTCAGCTTCCAGGAATTGTGTGAAGATCCTTGCGACATGGGGACGTGCATTATCATACTGAAACATGAGGTGATTGTGGCGGATGAATGGCACGACAATGGGCCTCAGGATCTCGTCACGGTATCTCTGTGCATTCAAATTGCCGTTGATGAAATGCAATTGTGTTCGCTGTCGGTAGCTTATGCCTCCCCATACCATAACCCCACGCCACCATGGGGCACTTTGTTTACAACATTGACATCAGCAAACCGCTCGCCCATGGGGCACTTTGTTTACAACATTGACATCAGCAAACCGCTCGCCCACATGACACCATACACACTGTCTGCCATCTGCCCGGTATAGTTGAAACCCGGGATTCATCCGTAAAGAGCACACTTCTCCAGCGTGCCAATGGCCGTCTAAGGTGACTATTTGTCCACCTGAAGTTGGTTATGACGCCGTACATCAGTCAGATCAAGACCCTGGTGAGGACGACGAGCACGCAGATGCGCTTCCCTGAGACGGTTTCTGATAGTTTGTGCAGAAATTCTTCGGTTGTGCAAACCCACAGTTTCACCAGCTGTCCGTGTGACTGGTCTTAGATGATCCCGCAGGTGAAGAAGCCAGATGTGGTGTTCCAGGGCTGGCATGGTTACACATGGTCTGTGGTTGTGAGGCCGGTTGGACGTACTGCCCAATTCTCTAAAACAACGTTGGAGGCGGCTTATGGTAGAGACATTAACATTAAATTCTCTGGTAACAGCTCTGGTGGTAATTCCTGCAGTCAGCATGCTAATTGCATGCTCCCTCAACTTGAGACATTTGTGGCATTGTGTTGTGTGACAAAACCGCACATTTTAGTGGCCTTTTGTTGTCCCCAGCACAAGGTGCACCTGTGTAATGATCATGCTGTTTAATCAGCTTCTTGATATGCCACACCTGTCAGGTGGATGGATTATCTTGACAAAGGAGAAATGCTCACTAACAGGTATGTAAATAAATTTGTGGACAACATTTGTGTATATAGACCATTTCTGGAATTTTTTATTTCAGATCATGAAACATGGGACCAACACTTTACATGTTGAATTTATATTTTTGTTTAGTATAATTAGGATATACTTTTAATCCTCAAGCCAGAGTTGTGCTTCTTGTTCATGCTCAAATAACCTGATACTCCTTGTCTGAAGGAGTCCCTGGACAGACAATCCACCCCTTTTGGCTCTGCTCTCACACAGTTTCACTCACTCTATGCTCTGTCGGTTCACTCCCAGCGACCTAGAGCCAGAATGGCTGGATGACGTCCAGAAGAACGGCGAGCTCTTCTACCTGGAACTGAGCGAGGGCGAGGAAGCGGCGGCATTGGCTCAAGTAGCCGCCAATCACGGCCTCTCCACCAATCACGTCCGCTTCAGCGAGAAGGAAGCGGAGATCATCAGCGACGAGTCCAGGAAGCTTCCTGATGGTGCTCCGACCAAAGGAGAGCCCAAGCTAAAAAGACTGGCTAGGATCCTTAGAAGGAAGCGGCGACCATCCCAGAGCAGAGGGCCCGACGGAGGAGGCGAAGACTCATCATCTCGTCCAGTATCCATCTTGAAAAACCAGGTGGGGCAGAGGGTGGGGGTGATGGTCCAGCAGCTGAAGGAAGTGTTTCTCTACCTGAACCCCAAACGCCTGGGGAGCAGCTCCCCTCCTCCCCCGGAGAGAGGGGGTCTACTGGAGGCCCTTCTGGGGGTGGTGCATCGCCCGTCTTGGGGCAGGGGCCAGGGAGACTCCACAGGGAGGAGGGAGGAGAGGATCACTGTCCACGGCCTGGTGCCCAACAGCCCGGCCGTCAAGTGTGCACAGATACTGATAGGTGAGTGTACAAAACCATCACTCTGGGTACGTCCAAAATGGCACCCTTTTCTCTATATGTAATGCACTACTTTTGCCATTTCAGACGCATCTACTGGGATCAGTCGTATACAAATTGTATAGAATACAATCAATTATTTGATTGACACCATTTATAATAAATAAAGTTAGACTTATAAAGTTGTGTTTTACAGTAAATAGTTTTGATGTTTGTAGAGGCTGGGCATGGTTGTTCTGGGCAGCCCAGGGAATGCAGAAAACGAAACTGCTGAATACTAAAGGGTATGCACATGAGTTAGTGTTTAAAGCCTTGACTTTCATGTAGCCTACCAGTCCATGCTAAAGCAATTAGACTAGTTAAATAACTAAGGTGAAATCTGTGTTAGGGTTGATTGGAACGGGCACGAGTCTGCAATGGAACAGGTGAAACTCGTTGTTTTACAAAAAGAAACAACAGGACATCTGGCTGTTCCTAGATCTGTGGACTGTATCTCTTGGCTGGGTACCGGTCTGTTTTGTATACGTTCCACTCTTTCCCAGTTGCCACTCCTTGTCATGCATACACTTATGCTCCTCAACAAAACTATACTATTTCTGAACAGGTTACACAATGTGGAGCAAAATAATTGCACAGAAATGTCACTATTACCCTTTAGTCTAAGTTGTCTACATGTAACACGACGCTGTAAGGGACTGCTGTGAGTGACACGTTCTTCTTCGTCCCAGGTGATAACCTGGTAGCAGTAGACGATGTGGATGTTACCACAGAGAACATCGAGAGGGTTCTGTCCTGCATTCCTGGTCCTACCCAGGTGAGTGTGTGTGTGTGGTGTGTGTGTGTGGTGTGTGTGTGTGTGTGTGTGTGTGGTGTGTGTGTGTGTGTGGTGTGTGTGTGTGTGTGTGTGTGTGTGTGTGTGTGTGTGTGGGTGCGCGTGCGTGCGTGCGTGCGTGCAGCGTGCGTGCGTGCGTGCGTGATTGGACGATAAACCCAAAATAATATGGGTGACTGTTAATGGGACAATTTATCCTTCACTAAGCCCCGCCCCCCCTTGGTTACTGTTACAACCTCGGACAATATCTTCCCAGGAAGACCCATTCCGCCGTCTAACCACTGGCAAAATCCCCTCACAATGATCTCAAACTGTGTTTTTTAATGCACAGGGAAATGAATCACAGACTACCTCTTGCTAAACAGGAAACTCTTGGGTCTGTTGTGGTGGACTGTCATTAGAATTGCTTCACGGGAACCTGGTAAAAGGATGTTTGTAGTGTTGCTACCGAATGATTCTGAATTTACTGTCAGGGTGCAGTCAAAGCTAAGAACCACTTTTGAAGCTAACTAGTGCTCTCAAATCGTATCCTGATGTCGACAGCAGATGGAATTTATTAATAACATGGCTAGCTACATTTGGTGGTCAATGAGACTGAGCTCAAGCTAACCAGCTGAGCTAGCAAACAATGTAACAAAAGTATCATTTCGGATTTGAAAAATCCTCCCATCAACATGAATTTCAGGAATCACAGTAGCAAGTTCCACTGGCAACTGATCAATTATTTAAACATTTAAACTATAATTTTTTTTAAAGAAAACTGTGAGGTTTTCCCATTGCCGTCATTGCCTTTCATGTGTTTCAAACGGGTGCTCGACCGAGGTGTCTAAACTAGACCACAGTTGCTATCCATTGCAGCGCTGTGATTGGTTTGAAAAAAATTCTGGGGCGAGTTTTAGCGAAGGGTCAATTTATAGCTACAACATTAAAACTAGTTAAATAGTTTAAAGGGTAATAAAAAAATAAAAACATGGTTTACATTTTAGTCCAGATTGACTACATATTTGTGCATACATATTTGTACTGGTTCCCCATGGGAATCGAATCCATACCCCTAGCGTTGCAAGTGCCATGCTCTACCAACTGAGCGACATGGGACTACCAACGTCATAAATGTATTGTTCTATATATCGTTATCCTATTAATTTAGCCCATTTATCGATGTGGATTTTTGTCCCTATCGCCCAGCTCTAGTATGTGTATGTGTGTGTTCCAAGACCACCCACACAACTCCTTACTGCCATATTAAGAGAACAGTAGTTAGAAATCTAATCTAATTTTATTGGTCACATACACATGGTTAGCAGATGTTAATGCGAGTGTAGCGAAATGCTTGTGCTTCTAGTTCCGACAATGCAGTAATGACCAACGAGTAATCTAACCTAACAATTTC
This sequence comes from Salvelinus fontinalis, assembly GCF_029448725.1. Taxonomy (NCBI): domain Eukaryota; kingdom Metazoa; phylum Chordata; class Actinopteri; order Salmoniformes; family Salmonidae; genus Salvelinus; species Salvelinus fontinalis. The sequence continues at coordinate 27,734,429 of NC_074675.1, read as the reverse complement.
ACAACTACCTTATACACACAAGTGTAAAGGGATGTACATAAAGAATATGTACAGAATATATGTAAAGAATATGTACATAAAAATATATCAATGAGTGATGGTACAGAACGGCATAGGCAAGATGCAGTAGATGGTATCGAGTAAAGTATATACATATGAGATGAGTAATGTAGGGTATGTAAACATATAAAAGTGGTAGAGAGAATTATGCTCCGCTATGTGGTGTGTTTCGGAAGTTAAGTGTATTACAAAGTGAAACGTTGCAAATATGAAAGTATGCGAAAGACCCCCGACAGATCTTCTTTGTTGTCGTCGTTGTTGTTGTTGTATTATGAGCCCTAGTCACATTATTAACGATGCGTGCTGGGGCGTTTCGGACGCAGCCTCCGAAACAGAAACAGCAGCCAAAGAAAGAGGAGTCCTTCACATGAACTCAATTACAGACAACCCCCCCCCCCCCCCCCCCAACACGTCTGCTCTGCTTAGAAGTGTTACAATCTGGGGTCTACGCACTCATGGCAGACACACACTTACGCACAAGAACACACACACGCAAAGGCAGACCGAGACTGTGAGTCAAGAGCTCTCCACTGTCCCACATGTTCGAAGAGAGGTCTTTGGAGGTCACTGGAATGTGTTATTAGAAACCACATGGGTGTTGTGGCTCTGCACAGATTCATACGGCTGGAATGCCCTGAGGTGGCCCCATTCAGTCGAGATAAAAGGGCGCAACTCGAACTTCCACGTAAATCATTCGTTGACGTCAATGTGAGACGTGTGCAGCGTGCATAAAATGTCAAGATAAGTGTGTGGATCTCAAGTCAGAATACCGGCTGCTTATCGTGCTTTGGAGAATGAATCAATTAACAAAACCCAGCTAACCCCCCCCCACCCCCCCCAAGAAAACCCCAGCTAATCTCAATAAGTGTCTGTGTTCAGGATTGCTCTTCTAACTAAGCCACGGGACGATTATGTTTCTTCACGTTTAATTTGCTCCCTGCATCCAGAAAGTGGTATTTAAGTTTCTGTAAATCCATTGTAGAATGTATGGTGAAGTAGAATGCCGCTCACCGCCGAATATAGAAATATTTTTCCATTGCCATCTGGCTTCACTCGGCTGTCAAAACGTATATAGTAGGAAACAATCGCCACCTATCTACACGAGGAAAACTGTCCAAGTCGGAGAAATGACGCCTTGATCGCCATTCAGAAAACCGCTCAAGCTTTTTCCAAATTCGTCTCCTCACACGGTCAAAACAGGGCCTCAAGAAGGAGGAATTTGTAAATTACAGAGTGTCGGCGGGAGTGATGGCGTTTGCCGACAAAGAAAGAGAGAGAGAGGAGAGAGTGCGAGAGAGGCCAGACTGCGGCGGGAGTTGTTTGAGAAAACGCAGGAAAACGACCATTATGCTGCGGCCACTGAAAGCACAGCTGATTAGAATACGTGGAAAGCCAGATAGTAAATTACACTGTAGAGAGGAAGAGAAGAGACGAGGAGAGAGAGAGATGTGAAAATACAACAAGGCCTCTCGTCGGACGGAGCTCTACTGACATAGTCAGAGGAAACTTCGGTTGTGTTTGTGTGTGTGTGTGTGTGTGTGTGTGTGTGTGTGTGTGTGTGTGTGTGTGTGTGTGTGTGTGTGTGTGTGTGTGTGTGTGTGTGTGTGTGTGTGTGTGTGTGTGTGTGTGTGTGTGTGTGTGTGTGTGTGTGTGTGTGTGTGTGTGTGTGTGTGTGTGTGTGTGTGTGTGTGTGTGTGTGTGTGTGTGTGTGTGTGTGTGTGTGCGTGCGTGTGTGGGGCGCGCGCGTGAGCGTCTGGCTGGCTGTATGTATGTGGTCATGTGTGTGAATGGCCCTCCCAGGTAAAGCGTGATAGGCAGTAGCAATTATATGGGCGGAGCAGCAGTTTGTATTGAGGTTGGACCACCATGCCCTCTGCCTGACCTCATAGTATAGTACTTTACTCACTCTCGCTCTCTCTCTCTCTCTCTCTCTCTCTCTCGCACTCTCTCTCTTTCCCCGCCCCTTTCTCTCTCTTTCTCTCTTCTCTCTTTCTCTCTCTCTTTCTCACTATTATCCTCTCTGTCTCCCTTTCTCTCTCCCTTTTCTCACTCCCTTTTTTCCGCTCTCTGTCTCCCTCTTTCTCTCTCTCTCTCTCTCTATATATATATATGTATATATATATATATATATATGTCAATTGTCTCTTTGTCTATCTGTATCTCTCTCTTAACCTCTTTGTCTCTCTTTTCCCCTCTCTCTCTCGCTCTCTTTCTTTCCCTCTTTCTCACTCTATTTTTCTCCCTATGCCCCTTTGTCTCTCTGTCTATCCCGCTCACTGACATCAGCAGGCAGGAATCTACCGAGAGCACCCTCCAACCTAACCACATCCCCATTATTTATCATGAGAGAGCGTAGTGCCGCAGCCCTTCAGCCTATCTGGCAGAGTCCATTGTACTATTCTATTCATTGTAAAATGAATGTGTTCTATGACATTTGACATTTTTGTGTGTGTGTGCAGAATAGTGTCAGAAGGACTCACTCAACACCGTTAGGCCCTTCTCCTAATAACAGGCTACTGTTCCCTGCAGAGCCAAGATGGCGTCCGGCCCAGGCCTGGCGCCTGCCCTGGCGCTGCTCGACGGTTTGTGGGTTTCTGATGACAGTGTCTGGAGATGTTCTGGCCCTCACCCTAGAGTGATGGATGAATTCAAAACACAGGGAGTGAAAATACAATGAATAAATGCGTAGTCTTTGTAAAGGACTTGCTCACGAACCCTTCAAAGATTTGAAAGCATTGGACTGGTGTAAGCATGAACTTTCTACCTCATTTCTGACTCCAGTCCTTTTAACTCCATTAGGAGTGTGAACACTTCTCGGAGCGGTAGAGAGTCCGACCATTTCCAGTGTCACAGTCCTGCGCGTGCACCACACACACACACACCTGGTTCTGATTCGTCTCAATTAACGTCAACCAGAAGTCCTTAGCAGGCCTCTTCAGTGCTGACAGGTCACTGCCCAGAGCCAGCACTGTGTGTGCGTGCGTGCACACAGTTCTTTTTCACATTTGTATTACAGTTTGTTTAAGTCTGCGTGTGTAGGCTACAGTATTCTACAAGTGTGCACATGTATGCATTTGGGCTATAATTGCCTTTTTGAAATACAAAAGTGCACAGACATAAGCCATCTATCTGTAAATGGTAGCATGCATCTCTCCACCATACTGTTACGTGTTTCCATGTGCGTGCTCGCTTAGCTTTGTGTGAGTGGTGGTGTGTCGTGCAAAAAGCTCTGAGGATGACAGAGGGCCTTGCAGCAGGATCTGTTTCTGATACACACCCATGCTGCTTCTCTTTCAGTGATCAGGAATATAATCCTTTTCTCTCTCTGACAATCACCATTCTTCTATTTACTATTATTTTTAACCTTTATTTAACTAGGCAAGTCAGTTTAGAACAAATTCTTATTTTCAATGACGGCCTAGGTACAGTGGGTTAACTGCCTTGTTCAGAGCGACAGATTTTTACCTTGTCAGCTTGGGGATTCAATCTTGCAACCTTCCGGTTACTAGTCCAACACTCTAACCACTAGGCTACCTGCCATCCCTACTCTACTTCCTCTTTTCCTGAATGAATCACATCTACTTCCTCTTTTCCCGACTGAATCACATCCACTTCCTCTTTTCCTGAATGAATCACATCTACTTCCTCTTTTCCTAAATGAATCACATCCACTTCCTCTTTTCCTGACTGAATCACATCTACTTCCTCTTTTCCTGAATGAATCACATCTACTTCCTCTTTTCCTGACTGAATCACATCCCTTGATGGCTCTGTCTACGTGAACCCTTCCTGCTTTCCTGTAGCGCCAGGCCAAATAAATGACGCAGCAGCCCTAATGGACTGGATTAAATGTCGTTTATGGCCTTATTATGATCACAGTGTAGTTCCCCTGCCGATTCTGTCCGACTGTGATTCTCCAGAGTCGTACAAACTCACTGCTGGCTTTTGTTTTGTAGCCAAACCCACAGCCTACCGCCTTTTTTACAGTGTTTGAAAAGGGAAAACTCGGAATGGCTGTTTTTAGAATGTGGTGAAAAGATACAGATGATGATGAATTTAGGTCTTAGTTTCTCTCTCCTGCTTTCTCTTTCCCCTCCCCTCCCTCCCAGGTGAAGCTGACCCTGGAGACAGCCAGTCCAGGAGGACCAGGGGAGGGAGGTGTGGACATGTCCTCTGCTCCCAGGCTCAGGCCCTCTCCTTCGGTTAGCCAGCTGGTGCGTCTGCTGTGGGGCGAGGACACGGTGGAGCTCCAGATGTCTATAGGACACATCCCTCACATTGTCATGTACCTGTCACTCAAACTGGACTCAGACTCTCCCCTGGAAGAGGTTAGTTCAGTTTGACTTTGTCCAAAATGCACCCTATACCCTATGTAGTACACTACTAAAGACCAGAGGCCATAGATAAAAGTGTAGGACTGGGGTTTAGGTTCATCTGATCCACGGTCCGGTTACAAGTAACCTCTACCGTGATTTTTTTAACATTCACAGCGCAAGTCTACGGTAAAGGCGCAATCTGTTAGTTTTGTTTTTCCATCGTTCATTTGAGATAGTATAGGGCCCTATCAGTTCTGTGTTGTGGAGAGCGCGGACGGAGTCACGGAATCCAGACATTAAAACGGAATTCGATGATATTAAAAAATGTATTGAACTTTAGTAAGAAATCCAGTTAAAGGCTTAATGACACCGGAATTCACCCGTGTGTGTGTGTGTGTGTGTGTGTGTGTGTGTGTGTGTGTGTGTGTGTGTGTGTGTGTGTGTGTGTGTGTGTGTGTGTGTGTGTGTGTGTGTGTGTGTGTGTGTGGTGCGCACACACATGTCTACACTTTGTGTAGCCATTAGCATCAACAGATAAGCGTCTTCAATTACATGTTAACTACAAAGTAGCCTATGCTAACCTGGCAGAATGATATAACTATTTGCATCAACCCAGTGGCCATTTGTTTTGCAAACTCTGAAATGACATAAGTGCTACAGAAACGTCACTAACTGAACAACGATCTCTAGCTGGTGCGCACTTGAATTAAGGGTCACTACACCCCCCCCAAAAAAATTCTCCCCCAGACCTCAAAGGGGTCTCCTGATGTGGTTTTAAAGCATTGTTGTGGATTTAGAACAACCAACCTATTTTGTTGGTATACAGTCTGTGTTTTCTGACTAGGGATGGGCGTGAGTACTAGAGTACTCAAACGGACGTCAAAGCTCGATCTTTAACCAGAGATCACTTTTTTTTCCTTTTTTTCTTTATACAGTCAAACTATTTGGTGGAATGTGCTTTGTGGCTGCACGAACAGGCAAATAAAAATGTTGTCTTGGAAGACAACATTATTTTGCTTTGACTCGAGTGTTCCATTTGTAAAGAATAAATCAAGCCAAGCATCACACAGTTCTTCTCCCTAAATTCCCTTTCCTCCTCCCGTGTCTCATTCCCTCAATTGCTTTCCGACCGTTCCCTTCACACACTTGTGCCGAGTGCGCACACAAGCTCCTCTTAGGCCTACAGAAATGCCTAGAAAAACGTATCTAACTGATGGGAAATACACTAGCTACGTTCACTGCCAAATGATGCCAGTTTCATTACAAATTCAAAATGGACTGGTTGATTGAAGTAGGAAAATATGTGTTCCAACAACGAGCTGCCGTTTTGGAATAATTGCGCCCTGTCTGTTTTCTGCTTAGGCTACTTTGCGAACTTTTGTGCCATTTTAGAATAGGTTATCCTAGGCTATAACCCCACAAGGCATAGAGTGATCATTTGAAACGGGGCTCAATTTGGCCATTTTAAAGAATTGAAAATATGTCTTCTTTTCCCTATACAGACATTCGATTTAGGTTATTCTGCCGGTTGTTTGGAATTTTCTAAATGAATTAACACGGCCTGGTGATGAATTACGGCCACGGCATCTGTTTGGTGCTTAATGATTCTGATGAAAATACTAAAGAAAATACTAAGGACAGACAAATGATCACTCTGAGGATAACTGTTCCAGACGCGAGATGCGTATCACTTCGCACTGGCAACTTTTTTTTCATTTGGAAAAATATTCTGTTCCATTTTATTCCGTTATATTACAACATGTATTTTTTTTTACTATACAATAGGTGTGTCTTGACTGTGATAAAGGCTCAGGAAATAAGAGCGTCTTGTCTGCTAAATGAACACAACAAGGCTATGCCATTGCACAGCCATAGGCTTCTACAAGCAAAGGCCATTGCTGAGGTTACTGCCTTTTTGAAGATTGTGTTCCACGATATAATATAACCAGTTGACATTACGGTTTCAATAAATTAATCTTAAATGGCACTTGCTTTTTTAATGACTGAAAATAAATGGCCTTGTGTTAAATTTGTTGTTATTTTTTCATTGAGTACTCGAGTACAAAAATATAAATCATGTGAGTACTCGAACAGTCAAACAATGGCCACCCCTATTTCTGACAAAAGCAGAAGCTTTAGAGAACAGAACTACCGCTCTGGGAGGCTTCCAGATCCAACAGCATCCAACACACACACACACACACACACACACACACACACACACACACACACACACACACACACACACACACAGAGAGTAGAGAAACAGAAGTAGGAGTAGAAGAACAAAGTCAGTTCCTCTGTGTGTGTGTGTGTGTGTGTGTGTGTGTGTGTGTGTGTGTGTGTACAGTGCAAGTATTCAGGCCCCTTGACTTGTTCCACATTTTGTTACGTTACAGCCTTATTCTAAAGTTCATTCAATTGTTTTTCTACACACAAACCCCATAATGACAAAGCAAAAACAGGTTTTGAGAATTGTTTGCAAATGTATAAAAAATAAACAACTGATATTACATTTATATAAGTATTCCGACCCTTTACCCTTTGCAAGTACTTTGTTGAAGCACCTTTGGCAGAGATTACAGCATCGAGTCTTCTTGGGTATGACGCTACAAGCTTGGCACACCTGTATTTGGGGAGTTTCTTCCATTCTTCTCTGCAGATCCTCTCAAGTTCTGTCAGGTTGGATGGGGAGCGTCGCTACATAGCTATTTTCAGGTCTCTCCAAAGATGTTCGACCGGGTTCAAGTCCGGACTCTGGCTGGGCCACTCAAGGACATTCAGAGAATTGTCCTGAAACCCCTCCTGCGTTGTCTTGGCTGTGTGCTTATGGTTGTTGTCCTGTTGGAAGGGGAACCTTCGCCCCAGTCTGAGGTCCTGAGCTCTCTGGAGCAGGTTTTCATCAAGGATCTCTCTGTACTTTTCTCGGTTAATCTTTCCCTCGATCCTGACTAGTCTCCCAATCCCTACCGTAGGGATGGTGCCAAGTTTCCTCCAGACATGACGCTTGGCATTCAGGCCAAAGAGTTGAATCTTGGTTTCTTCAGAATCTTGTTTGTCATGGTCTGAGAGTCTTTAGGTGCTTTTTGGCAAACTCCAAGCCAGCTGTCATGTGCCTTTTACTGGGGAGTGGCTTCCGTCTGGCCACTCTACCGTAAAGACCTGATTGGTGGACTACTGCAGAGATGGTTGTCCTTCTGGAAGGTTCTCCCATCTGGAACTCTGGAGCTCTGTCAAAGTGACTATCGGGTTCTTAGTCACCTCCCTGATCAAGGCCCTTCTCCCCCGATCAGTTTGACCGGGCAGCCAGCTCTAGGAAGAGTCTTGATAGTTCCAAACTTCTTCCATTTAAGTATGATGGAGGCCACTGTGTTCTTGGGGATCTTCAATCCTGCAGAAATGTTTTGGTACCCTTCCCCAGATCTGTGCCTCGAAACGATCCTGTCTTGGCGCTCTACGGACAATTCCTTCGACCTCATGGCTTGGTTTTTTCTCTGACATGTACTGTCAGCTGTGTGACATTATATAGACAGGTGTGTGTACCTTCCAAATCATGTCCAATCAATTGAATTTACCACAGGTGGACTCCAATCAAGTTGTCGTAACATCTCAAGGATGATTAAGGGAAACAGGATGCACCTGAGCTCAATTTCGAGTCTCATAGCAAAGGGTCTGAATACTTATGTAAATAAGGTATTTATTTTTATATTTTTTATACTTTTGCAAAAATTTCTAAAAACTTGTTTTCACTTTGTCATTATGGGGTATTGTGTGTAGATTGATGAGGGTAAAAAAGCGATTTAATCCATTATAGAATAAGGCTGTAACAAAATGTGGAAAAGGTCAAGGTGTCTGAATACATTGTGTGTGTGTGTGTTTTGGTTGCTGTTGGATCTGGAAGCCTACTAGAGTGGTAGGATGACGATACATAAATCAAATCAAAGTTTGTTGGTAGCGTACAAAGATTTGCAGGTGTTATAGCAGGTGCAGCAAAATGCTTATGTTACTAGCTCCAACAGGTTAACCAGCCTGCATAAGTTAACCATTATAGTAATCGGATAAATAATACCAACAAAAGCAGCATCATTTCGCAGACACTGTTCGTGTTTATTGTTGGACTTAAAACCCTCTTTCAATGGAGATTCTATACTGATCATGCTGTTTAACCAGGGGAGGGCTTCATCTGTGTCCGGGAAACTGGCACTTGTGGAAGTCAGCGACGGTGGACCAGAGCACCGAAGTCAGAGGATTTGTAGTGAAAGTGCTGATCCAGGGCTTCTGTTTTCTTGCTCTGTGGGGAGGTAGACTAGTAGCCAAATGTTCCCGCACGTGCAGCTCCCCTCGCAATTCTGCGCAGAAGAAATATCAGCCCACGCAGAGAAGCACTAGGCTGTACTTCACTCGACTTTCTAGAGTTTTCCCCTTTAGTTAACACAATCAACGTTTCGTTCTACTGTGGGAATTGTGATTGAATCAACGCAATATTAGCCACTTTCAATGTAACATACCACAACAAAACGAACTATGCAAGACATCGTGTGCAAAACTAACTTTGCAAGATATTTTCTTGTAGGCAGAGCGCATTGGAGTAGGATTCTGTTTCATTGACAGGCATGACTCAGGCCGTACTCTACATAACCAATCAGAGCTGCGGTAGGCCTATATGCAAATGGCCAGAGCCATATTTGGATCTGTGCCATTCAATTTGAACTGGATTGTTTAGGCTACCATATGGGCTGTCCCGAGTAGATGCGCTTGTTTTGAGATCAAAGCGAGATATGCATAACGTGCACATTTGTTCATATTCTTTGCTAGTTAGTGAGTTATTAGCCCCAAAATGTGTCCATTTCTAGCCATCTTTGAAAAGCTAGTCAGGTAAAGAGCTTTTTTTAATGTCTTAAAGCGGCAGTGTTGTATTTTGAGACATCTTGAATAAGCTAAGTAGCCAATAGGCAGAGGGTAGCATAATTTGTCTTATTCTCTGTAATAATGATATGGGGATAATCATGCATTTTATTTTGTAAAGTGATTTCTTGCTTCAAATTTTCAGTCACCTCCTTGTCTGAAAGACAAGTGGATAAACAGGTTCATGTCAAGCCCTGCATGTTTTTTTTTCTCTAAAGTCTCATGGAATGTAGGCCTACATTGAACACCACCCATTGGCTGCTACTGTAGGCTGTATGATAGAACAGCTACTTCCATGTTAAAATGTTATGGGATGCGTTCTCGCCATTGTTTTTGATGGTAGGCCACTCTGGTAGGCCTACATTACGATCAAATAGCCACACGATCAAATAGCCTACTTGGTCACTGTTAAAACTGTAACTTAATGCGGGTACAGCCTCAGTGTTCACAGTAAACGGGCCACGGAAGTTGCACAGAATTTTCACACTGTTCAAGTTTGCGCTCTGCAGACCTGAAATTTGCTCAGTGCTGGAAGAAATTGGAGGGAACATTGCTAGTAGCTACAGCCTCATTTCAGACAAGCTCTCTCTCCTCTCTCTGCCCTGTGATTTAGGCCTGTTCTCTGTGGTGGCTCCTAAATACAGAGTTGGCGTTGTCTTTTTCCGCTCTGTCTCGCGGTGTATCTGAAATGACACCCTATTTTTGGGGGTTTGACCTTTCTTTTAGCAGGGAGTCCCATTGAGACCAAGGTCTCTTTTTGCAAGTGAGCCCAGAATCTTACAATGACAGTGAAACTACACTAATACTATGACTAGAGTGTACCGTCATACCTCCGTCAACGTGGTTTACTTGGTACTACACCGGGAGCATTACGAGATGTGTGAATGTCATGGCATAGAGTCCATACTATCTGCTATCTGATATTCCTACAACCTCTGCAACAAATATTCTGTGATTTAAAATGATTTGAAGTAACTTAGATTTGTCTTTTTCAAGCCTAAAATGCGATACCAAACCTTTTAAATGTGTGCAGGCAGGGGGATTTTTGCTATTTTCCTACTTAGTTTTAGGATTATTGAGATTATTTGTGAATTTATATTTTGATATTATGTGCTTTTTTTCTGTGTACGGTGCTTTCGGAAAGTATTCAGACCCCTTGACTTTTTCCACATTTTGCTACATTACAGCCGTATTCTAAAATGGATGAAATAAATGTATTTCCTTATCAATCTACACACAATACCCCATAATGACAAAGCAAAAACAGGTTTTTAGAAAATAGCTGTGCAGCAACGCTCCCCATCCAACCTGACAGAGCTTGAGAGGATCTGCAGAGAAGAATGGCAGAAACTCCCCAAATACAAATCAAATCAAATTTTATTTGTCACATGCGCCGAATACAACAGGTATATTGTATTAGGTATATTTCACTGTAAGGTGTATATATACCTTACAGTGAAATGCTTACTTACAAGCCTTTAACCAACAATGCAGTTTTATGAAAAATACCTGAAAAAAAAGAACTAATAAAAGTAACAAATAATTAAAGAGCAGCAGTAACATAACAATAGCGAGGCTATATACAGAGGGTACTGGTACAGAGTCAATGTGTGGGGCACCGGTTAGTCAAGGTAATATGTACATGTAGGTAGTGTTATTAAAGTGACTATGCATAGATTATAACAGAGAGTAGTAGCAGCGTAAAAGAGGGGGGGAATGCTAATAGTCTGGGTAGCCATTTGATTAGATGTTCAGGAGTCTTATGGCTTGGGGGTATAAGCTGTTTAGAATCCTCTTGGACCTAGACTTGGCGCTCCGATACTGCTTGCGGTGCGGTAGCAGAGAGAACAGTCTATGACTGGGGTGGCTGGAGTCTTTGAACATTTTTAGTGCCTTCCTCTGACACCGCCTGGTATAGAGGTCCTGGATGGCAGGAAGCTTGGTCCCAGTGATGTACTAGGCCGTTCGCACTACCCTCTGTAGTGACTTACGGTCGGAGGCCGAGCAGTTGCCATACCAGGCACTGATGCAACCCGTCAGGATGCTCTCGATGGTGCAGCCGTAGAACCTTTTGAGGATCTGAGGACCCACTCCAAATCTTTTCAGTCTCCTGAAGGGGAATAGGCTTTGTCGTGCCCTCTTCATGACTGTCTTGGTGTGCTTGGACCATGATAGTTTGCTGGTGACGTGGACGCCAAGGAACTTGAGGCTCTCAACTTGCTCCACTACAGCCCCGTCGATGAGAATGGTGGCGTGTCTCAGAGATCACCGTGAATTGTGACCGCATTGGTATACTTTGGCTGTTACACAACAAATTACACAGGAAACGCACTGTGTGACAGGCCCCGTTATCTCTTCTAAAGCCAGTGTATTGTCCGGTCGCAATAAAGACAATTTAACTTGCAAAATATGATGTTTGTTACTGTTCCAGGCGTACGGTTCACCACAAACACGGCATACATCAACATACTTTAACAGGATTTTAATCCGCAATTTCACAGCCATCCTCGCTCACTGTTGCACCTACGACACTCATCTAGTGAGCACCTCCACCCAAGCAAGGCGTTTGACGGGTTTGACATGTAGTCAGGCGTCACTGATTTACACTGGGTGCCCACCCCTTTTTTTTGGCTGATTTTGTGCCATGGACTTCCCCAGGCTTCCTGTTTAGGGAAACCTGGTTCTCCACGAGGCTAGTGTGTTGGTGACCCAGAGGTGAATGTCTGGCATTGTAAGAATTATCAGAGCTTTTGTCCTTGTTTCCATGGCTATGAGGCCCTACTCCTTATTCACGCCCCTCCCCCCCCGACTCTCTCTGAAGTGGTCCGCTCCACACCCTTCATAGCAGACAGCCTGGTGTGGCGAATACTAATGACAAAGACTATACCCAGATCCTGCCCTGTGCTTTCTTTTCTAACGAACTGTATGTGTGTGTGTGTGTGTGTGTGTGTGTGTGTGTGTGTGTGTGTGTGTGTGTGTGTGTGCCTCCATGTCCGGTCAGCAGGAGATCCTGTACCAGTACCCAGTGTCTGAGGCGTCCAGCCAGCTGAAGGGAGTCAGAGGGATCTTTCTCACTCTGTCTGACATGCTGGAGAATGTCACTGGAGGACAGATAGTCAGGTAGTGTAGAAAATTCCCCACCCACTCCTGACTAATCTCTACCTATCACCAGTCAGACCCACTTCAAGCGGCTCTGAAATCTACCAAAGTCCTAAATATAGAAATTCCATTCATTCATGCCATGATTGTATTTCTCCTCTGTCTTTTCCCCTGCACCTGTTCCTCCTCCAACTCCCTCCTTTTTTCTCCGCCTTCTACCCCTCTCCCTTTTTTTTTCCCCCATCCCCTCCCCCCCTCCTCAGCTCCTCCCTTCTCCTCAGTAAACAGCTGGTCCATGTGGGCTACTGGAAGGAGAGCAACAACCTGCTGGTGATCGCCCTGCCTGCTGAGAGGTATGGACAAAGCAAAGTCATCCAAAGTCCTTGACAGCATCCAATGCATGCTTCCATATTCAATACGCTGTCTCAGCCAATCCCATATGTCAGCTAAATGCTGTATCCCTCCCAGAATAGTTGATCAATAAAATGGTCGGTAAGTAACTGAAGTTCGGAGTGTTTTTTTCTGGCCTTCTCCTCGTGGATGTGACTGTGTTTTTCCCCTCGTATTCTTCCCCAGGGTTCCTCTGTTGTATCTGCAGACAGTAGTGGGAGGTGCAGTGAGGACTCTCAAGATGATGCACGGCTCTCTGGACAGGTCTGTTGTGCTGACAGCATTTACATTACATTTAAGTCATTTAGCAGACGCTCTTATCCAGAGCGACTTACAAGTACATACATTCATACTTTTTTTTTTTTTTTTTTTTTTTTTTTTTTGTACTGGCCCCCCGTGGGAATCGAACCCACAACCCTGGCGTTGCAAGCGCCATGCTCTACCAACTGAGCCACACGGGGCCCCGTGACAGCAGGGATGCATCCTGAATTTGACCAAAAGTAGTGCACTGCATAGGAAATAGTGTGCCCTTTTGGACACTGGTTTGATTTCCTGGTTCAAGCGGTCCCAGTCTTTCTGGCTTCTCATTTGAAGCAAGGTCATTTATACTGTTACATCAAACCTGAACAGGTTGTTGGCTTCTTTTAACCAACCACTTCTTTCTCTCCCTCTCTCTCCTCCACCCCTTCATCTCATCTCTCCCTCCACCACACCATCCCTCTCTCCATCCCTCCCTTTCTCCTCCCCCTCCCTCTTATCTCCATCGCTCCTTCCGCCCCGCAACAGTGCATTCTGCGAGGCGGACCATGCCCCCAGGCTGGACCATTTCTTCTGCCTGTTCTTCCAGCAGCTCATCCAGCCTTCCCAGTTGAGTGACAGGTCAGGGGGCGTGGCCCCGGAGCTATCGGAGACTCTCTTCCTGGACGGACTGCCAGCGGTCCGGTGGCTCCCTCTGCCCCCTGAGATAAAGGTCTGGATGGGCCGCCACGGTTGTGATGGAACACTTTTAAGATGTCTTCTTCTTTCTTCATTGATGTCTTCACCATTTGCTGTTTGCGCCTCGCTTGTTACGTCTTCTGAAATGTTTCAGGTCACAGGATGTTTTAGGCTGTCAAGTCACTGATACGTTTAAGCAATTTGCTCTTGCTATGATATATTTAATGGGCTTTTTTTCCCCCACCTTGTTGGATTTATGTATGGTCTTTGCTGCCCTCTGCTGTCTGGCGGTAAAAATGACATGTGCGCCTGCCAATTTTTCCATGTCTAGCTCCAGAGCATGTCTGACTGCAGCCTTTGTGAATGCAGAACTACGTCTGCCTCTGATCTAGATTTAGAATGCTGCGTTTGCATTCTACTTCTACGGTCTCTGATTATCTGTCTGTCCACAGATGCAAGTGGACACCGTTCTCTCAGACTTTGAATCATCAGATTTCGGAGAAATGGTAAGTCAAATCGTTACGAAGGGCTTTAGTCGAAGCAGTGCACTGTGTAGGGAATAGGGTGCCATTTGGGAAGCAGACAAGGTGTCATGCTCATCCCCATTCCCATTTAGATAGATCTTCTTCATACCTGCATCTTCTAGCTGATTAAATGAAGCAGGACTGGGAAGGAGGGGTGGTGGAGAGAGGGGGAGGGGATAGACCGGCAGGAAGTAGATCTGCTACTTAATCATTCATGTCTGACCTTCTAAAACTGTTAATTAGTTTCTCTCTCTTCTCTCTCTCTCTCTATATATCTGGCAGTCAGAGGACTTCTATGGCGTGAGGCGTCTCTACGTGACACTGGGTTCCTGTCTGTTCTACAAGGTTGAGTGTCGTCTCACACCTGTCACACACACACACACAATCACCTGACATCTATCTGCTGGGGCGCTCTCCTTTCAACCCACACACACACACACACACACACACACACACACACACACACACACACACACACACACACACACCCCCCCCCCCCCGGGCCCACAGTGAAAATTGAAACTTCACAGAAGGGACAGACAGACACCGTTGGGTGGATAGGAAGAAAGAGACAGTTACATATGATTATTTACAGTGCATTCTGGAAGTTTTCAGGCCCCTGGACTTTTTCCACATTTTGTTACGTTACAGCCTTATTCAAAAATGGATGAAAACATATTTGTTTTCATCAATCTACACACAATAACCCATAATGAATAAGAAAAAAAAACGTTTTTTACAAATGTTTGCACATTTGTTAAAAATAAAAAACAGAAATACCTTAATTACATAAGTATTCAGACCCTTTGCTATGAGACTCGGAATTGAGCTCAGGTGCATCCTGTTTACATTGACCATCCTTGAGCTGTTTCTCCAACTTGAGTCCACCTGTGGTAAATTCAATTGATTGGACATGATTTGGAAAGACACAGACCTGTCTATATAAGGTTCCACAGTTGACAGTGCATGTCAGAGCAAAAACCAGGCGATGAGGTCGAAAGAATTGTCCGTATAGCTCCGAGACAGGATTGTGTCAAGGCACATGTCTGGGGAAGGGTACCAAAAAATGTCTGCAGGATTGAAGGTCCCCAAGAACACAGTGGCCTCCATCTTTCTTTAATGGAAGAAGTTTGGAACCACCAAGACTCTTCCTAGAGCTGGCCGCCTGGCCAAACTGAGCCAGGGCCTTGGTCGGGGAGGTGAACAAGAACCCAATGGCCACTCTGACAGAGCTCCAGAGTTCCTTTGTGGAGATGGGCGAACCTTCCAGAAGGACAACCATCTCTGCAGCACTCCACCAATCAGGTTTTTATGGTAGAGTGGCCAGACGGAAGCCACTCCTCAGTAAAAGGCACATGACAGCCCGGTTGGCATAACCTAAAGACTATCAGACCATGAGAAACAAGATTCTCTGGTCTGATGAAACCAAGATTGAACTCTTTGAACTGAATGCCAAGCGTCACGTCTGGAGGAAAACCTGGCACCATCCCTACAGTGAGGCATGGTGGTGGCAGCATCATGCTGTGGGGGTGGTTTTCAGCGGCAGGGACTGGAAGACTAGTCAGGATCGAGGGAAAGGTGATCGGAGCAAAGTACAGAGAGATCCTTGAAGAAAACCCGCTCCAGGGTGCTCAGGATCTCAGACTGGGGCGAAGGTTCACCTTCCAACAGGACAGTGACCCTAAGCACACAGCCAAGACAACGCAGCAGTGGCTTCGGGACAAGTCTCTGAATGTCCTGGAGTGGCCCAGCCAGAGCCCAGACTTGAACCCGATCGAACATCTCTGGGGAGACCTGAAAATAGCTGTGCAGCGACACTCCCCATCCAGCCTGACAGAACTTGTGAGGATCTGCAGAGAAGAATGGGAGAAACTCCCCAAATACAGGTGTGCCAAGATTGTAGCGTCATACCCAATATGACTTGAGGCTGTAATCACTGCCAGGTTCTTCAACAGAGTACTGAGTAAATGGTCTGAATACTTATGTAAATGTGATATTTCAGTTTTTAATTTAGTATAAATTGGGTAAAAAACTGTTTTTGCTCTGTTGTTATGGGTTATTGTGTGTATATTGATGAGGGGGGAAAAAACATTTAATCCATCTTAGAATAAGGCTGTAACGTGACAAAATGTGGAACAAATCAAGGGGTCTGAATACTTTCCGAATGCACTGTAGATGGGATATCGTCACCCAGGATAACATGCAGGATAACACCCAGGATAACATGCAGGATAACACCCAGGATAACACCCAGGATAACATGATAACATCCCTCATTCTCTGGATGGCACATCATCAGCCTATCAATTGATGCTGAATTATTCATGATTTGTAGGAGGTTGTTCTCTAGGTTCAAGTCTCCATTCTCATGACCTTTGTATAGAGAGAGTCTGGCACTCTCTATATGATGGGGCGACTTGTGTTAGTAAAAATTCTAAATTAATTTGTGTTATCTGTGTGTGTGTGTGTGTGTGTTTGTGTGTGTGTCCAACCTGTGTGTGTACTCTGTGTCTCTGTCTCTCGACGTGTATGTCTCTCTGCCTGTTTCCAACCCCAGGGCTATCTGATAGCGAACCACCTCCCCAAGGAGGACCTACTTGACGTCTCTCTCTACTGCCAGCACTACTGTCTCCTCCCCCTGGCCTCAGAGCAGCGCGTGGGCCAGCTGGTTATCTGGAGGGAGGTGTTCCCTCACCACCGCTCACAGATCCACCAGACCAAGAAGTACCAGAACAAGACCAATAACAACCACTGTACCATGCCTGGCTACTGCCAGCCCAAGGGACGCTACTTCCTACTCATAGTGGGACTGGTAAGACCATAGATACGTTTGGACACACCTACTCATTCCAGGGTTTTTCTTTATTTTGAATATTTTTTGGGACGTTGTAGAATAATAGTGAAGACGTCGAAACGCTGAAATAACACATATGGAATCATGTAGTAACCACAAAAGTGTTAAACAAATCAAAATATATTTTATATTTGTGATTCTTCAAAGTAGTCACCCTTTTCCTTGATGACAGCTTTGCACGTTCCACAATGTAGAAAATAGTACAAATAAAGAAAAACCCTTGAATGAGTAGGTGTGTCCAAACTTTTGACTGGTACTGTACATATAAAATGACATATAGGGTCTTCATTGAGAATGTAGGATTCAATGTTCCATCAGTTACTCTAATGAGTGTCACCTTTTTGTTTTTGTGTCATTTCTTGCTCTTTTTCTCTACCTTTCTTTCTCTCCTCTTTCTCTTTCCCCTCTAGCTGTCTCTCAGACAGACATCCAACATTTGACTCTAGTTTTGTGTTCCAGGATACCAACTACACGCAGACATCTGTTATCCCATACATTCTCTCTCTCTCTCTCTCTCTCTCTCTCTCTCTCTCTCTCTCTCTCTCCTTCTCTCTTTCTACCGCTCCCTCTCCCCCAGAGGCACTTCATGCAGTGTGTGCTCCTGGAGGCGGGTGGCTGTGCGGCCCCTGCCACGGGGGCCCCAGGGCCCGACTGTGTGTACGTGGACCAGGTCAAGGCTACCCTCCTACAGCTGGAGGAGCTGGACGTAGGGATGGAGGAACACTTGGCTGCCCCGCCTGCCCCCTGCCTCTCCTGTGCTGACTGGTTCCTCCCCTCCTTCGCCCGTGACAGGTTGTTTTTAGTTTGACAATTTTAAAAACAATTGTGCATTAATTTAAAAAAAGAAAAGTGCAGAAATAAAATAATTGTGTATAAATAAGAGCATAGATAAAATTGAGGATGACACAAACGGTTTCCATTGTGGTTCTCAGGTTAGACACCCTGGCCTCCTCGTCTCCTGTCCTCTGCAAGCTGGCCGGGGGCGTGAAGCCGCCCTCCTCGGACCAGGGAGGAGGAAAGGTGGTGGGCCGGAGCCTGTTTGGAGGAGGCGCTCGGAGACCTCGCCCCAAGAGGAGTCAGTCCGACAGCGATGGACAGTCGGACGGGGGTGTAGGAAGGCCGACTGGACTCAGTCCGCACTCCACCCCGGACTCGGCCCGGAAGCTGGTCGGCCAGAGAGACTCGCTGGGTTCTGGAGGATCTGATGAGAGTCGAGGCAGTGGGAGCATTTTCAAGGTAGGGTCTTAACCTTCCTTCCCCCATTGCGTCTCTCATCCTTATATCTATAAAAAGTTATGTTCCACGGCACACTTTATTAAATTACAGACAGACAGAGAGACAGAGAGACAGACAGACAGACAGAGAGACAGAGAGGCAGGCAGGCAGGCAGGCAGGCAGGCAGGCAGGCAGGCAGGCAGACACAGACAGACAGACAGACAGACAGACAGACAGACAGACAGACAGTAAAGTGCACACACACACTGCTAGGAGAGCACGATATTTAGCGACACACTGGGTTTTGTCAAATACCAATGTTATTTCCCCCCTCCCCTTAGATTCCCAGGATGAAGCATCCTAACCCGTTCTACCTGGGCACCCTGAAGAAGAGTCTGACTGAGAGAGAGACAGAGGAGAAGAACAACACTATGAAGTGAGTGAAACAGGCCAGCAGTGTTAGAAGTTAGTTTATCCTTCCTTGTTGTAATAATGCCCCAAATCTCCTCTCTGCTGTGGTCCTATTCTTTCATTCCACCCTATTCTATTCCATATCACACTATTCTATTTTATTCCATCTCATTCTATTCCACCCCACCTCTCTTCTATTCTGTTCCATGCCGTCCCGTTCCATTCTATACCATTGCATTCTATTCCATTCCATCCAATCTCTCTCGGTTCTGTGTTGGCCAGGTTGACGTCTGGGGCAGAGAACACTCTGTTCCACTATGTGCTGATGGAGAAGGTGCAGGGTATCTTCATCGCTCCTACACACAGGGAACTGTCTCAGCTCAGCGGCTCCATCCACCCTCAGCTCATTCGCAACTTCCACCACTGCTGCCTCTCCATACGGGCTGCCTTCCAGCGGAGTCTGCCGCCCAGGGTAAGATACGGAGCACACACACAGACAGACACACTCACTCACTCTCACACTCACACCGTGGCGATTTTAGCATGTGCATCTTGGTGGGGCAAACTAACCCAATTTTTTTGTTGTTGCATGCCAGCAAAGCCACAACACAACACTAAACAATACATTTATTGCACTATAACGGTGACAAACGGTGCCCACAAACTGTTAGGGCCTACATAAAGCTGTCCTAACAGCTGAGCTTTTCTTTCAGCACCATGGCTATCAGCGGAGCCTCATCTGGCAGTGAAACTGTTCATTCAGCCTCGTTTACTGCCTTTTTAAAAATGCTAGCTGATTACGGCAAGCCGTCATTTCAATTAAGACACTAACCTCTAAAAGTTTAAGCCGTTGGTGGAAGGGGGGGGGGGGTACTAAGCTAATATATGGAATTGTTTTAAGATGGTTCTAAACTCAGCAAAAAAAGAAACGTCCCTTTTTCAGGACCCTGTCTTTCAAAAATCCAAATAACAATTCATGAACATGCACCTGTGGAACGGTTGTTAAGACACTAACAGCTTACAGACGGTAGGCAATTTAAGGTCACAGTTATGAAAACTTAGGACACTAAAGAGGCCTTTCTACTGACTCTAAAAAACACCAAAAGAAAGATGCCCAAGATCCCTGCTCATCTGCGTGAACGTGCCTTAGGCATGCTGCAAGGAGGTATGAGGACTGCAGATGTGGCCAGGGCAATAAATTGCAATATCTGTACTGTGAGACGCCTAAGACAGCGCTACAGAGAGACAGGATGGACAACTGATCGTCCTCGCAGTGGCAGACCACGTGTAACAACACCTGCACAGGATCGCATCTGAAAATCACACCTGCGGGACAGGTACAGGATGGCAACAACAACTGCCCGAGTTACACCAGGAACGCACAATCCCTCCATCAGTGCTCAGACTGTCCACAATAGGCTGAGAGAGGCTGGACTGAGGGCTTGTAGGCGTTACACCGAGGCCTGTACTCTGGAGCGGGATTGATTTGGAGGTGGAGGGTCCGTCATGGTCTGGGGCGGTGTGTCACAGCATCATCGGACTGAGCTTGTTGTCATTGCAGGCAATGTCAATGCTGTGCGTTACAGGGAAGACATCCTCCTCTCTCATGTGGTACCCTTCCTGCAGGCTCATCCTGACATGCCACCAGCCATACTGCTCATTCTGTGCGTGATTTCCTGCAAGACAGGAATGTCAGTGTTCTGCCATGGCCAGCGAAGAGCCCGGATCTCAATCCCATTGAGCACGTCTGGGACCTGTTGGATCGGAGGGTGAGGGCTAGGGCCATTCCCCCTAGAAATGTCTGGGAACTTGCATGTGCCTTGGTGGAAGAGTGGGGTAACATCTTACAGCAAGAACTGGCAAATCTGGTGCTGTCCATGAGGAGATGCCCTCCAGTACTTAATGCAGCTGGTGGCCACACCAGATACTGAATGTTACTTTTGATTTTGAACCCCCCTTTGTTCAGGGACACATTATTCCATTTCTGTTATTCACTTGTCTGTGGAACTTGTTCAGTTTATGTCTTAGTTATTGAATGTTATGTTCATATACATATTTTCACATGTTAAGTTTGCTGAAAATGAAGACCGTTGACAGTGAGAGGACGTTTCTTTTTTTGCTGAGTTTATAATGTATCATTTAGCTATTTGATTTAGAATTTTAGGACTCCTTTAAGTATCCCCCGAAAATATTTTTAAATTATTTGATCAAATATTTAGTTTGGCCTTTACTACTATAGCCCATAGAAATGCCTTGAATAACATTCATAAATGTAAAAATAGATAGTAAAAAATATTTTGCATAAGGAATAAGGTTTTGAAGTGTCTGTCCTATATCTAGAAGATAACTCAGGAAATATATAGATTTTTACACATACGTATTTAACCTTGTATTTTTTGGAGCAAAACAGAGAACACCATCGTGAGAGTCTCTCCTTTACATAGTAATATTAGTCATATTAGTTTGTAATAATAGTTCTGCAGATGCGGTAGGCCGACATAGGCGGATGTTGTGGATAGACAAAAAAAATAATACATCTCTAGCTTATATTTACAGATTTTAATGGGGATTTTTTAATTATGTTTCTTAGATTGACACATGGGTGCGTCAATAGACTCTCCAGGATTAATAAGCGAGCTAAGATGGACATAGTCGATATAGCTATTTGTTCAGTACCTTTGAAATGTACAGCGACAGAATTCAGGACATGGTTCGTTCTTACAGTATTCTCCCTGTACACCAAGTCAGAACCGTAGGATAAATAAAGGGGGCATATAAGCAGACAATGAAAGCTCTTACAATATTCGATAGTGACAATTCTCTAAAACAGGCTAAAGGCTACATGTACACCACTAAGTCAGAACAGTAAGCTAAGTTATGAGGGGGAGAGAGACCAAATTCTTAGGGTGAGACACGGCCGATGAGCACCGATACGTTTTATCTATAAATTCTCTTCATATGACAAGGATTTGCCAGTAGATTGTCGACGTGATTCATGATGATGGCTGCTTGTCTAACTTTCTAGCAAAGTTTTTGAAAGTATGATGTTGACATGATCAGTCCAATCAAAGCTACGGTAGATATAACGCGATTTGACGTCATTTTGTCTGTGGCCAATGACCTTGAGCCTTCTTGGATGGGCACTTCTAATATAAATCTATGGCAGCACCCAAGGGGGCTTGAACTGCCTAGCTCTCCCTGCAGATCCTGCACTGACATAATGTCCACATGAGCGACAGAACGCTGAGCAAATCTCGGCGCAATTAGGTAAGATTACCAACGTCTACACTCTGTATTTTTGCTGGCTGCCCCTCCACCACAGAAAGCACAGAGCTAGGCTGAAACACCTTCATTTTGGAGCTGCCTTACTTAAGAAAGAGACCATGTTTGTTTGCGGCTTTATTAATTTTATTTCCGCTCATGAAACATGGGACCAACACATTGTATTTTTATTCAGTATATTATTATTATTTTTTTTAACAGGTGGGGCTCAAAGACAGGTCACTACTGCAAACACACCATATCCCTGTATGTAAGAATGTCTGTGTTTTAATAAAAAAGGTGGTGTTTGTTTATGTTTAATCTCTTAGACCTCTCTTTGTGTGAGTAGGGCAGGCCAGGTACAGACAGACCCCAGGGGACCCATGGGCTGGGCCCAGTGAAGGAACACGGGGTTCTGTTCCAGTGTAAACCTGAGAACTGGACCGACCAGAGGAAGCCAGCCCCCACCATGACCTACTGGGTTATAGGGTACGTGACAGAACAAAATACTAAATGCTACCCTGTTCCTTTTGTAGTGCACTATTTAGAACTCTGGATAAAAGTAGTGCGCTTATATGGGGATTAGGGTACATCGGAGGACAATGTGTTTCAGTGTGAATCTCAAATGGCACACTATTCCCTACCTAGTGCACTCTTTAGTGCTCTGGTCAATGTACTATGGAGAGTAGGGTGCCATTTGAGACATAACCAAGCCAACTATGTCTGTGCTTGCCTTACATAGTGTGAGCGCCACTGTACATGATTTAGTCTCCTAAGAATGATGATATCTATATTGCCTCTGTTGCTATATAGGGTCAGTGTTATGAATTCTATATTCTGTGGAGTTTTTTTTGGGGGGGGGGGGGGTTGAATGTAGGGTAGGGATGGTGGCTGTCCTTGTAGTAATGACTGATGGCACTTTGGGATGTCTCGACTGTTGATTTTGGACATGCTTCTGCGTTTCAGAGGTGTGTGTGTATGTGTCGTCAGTGAGAGAGAGGTCTGTCTGGGTGGCAAAGTAAAGAAATGTGAAGTAAGCCAGTTAACTTTGAGTGAGAGGCTGGGAATAGCAGGCCAACATGTAACAGCTGGGCTCTGGCTTACAGTGAATTTCAGACATATATATATATATACTGGGCATAGAGATGTTCATTTATCAAGGTGGTGCTGCGGTATTGTCTACTCTCTGGATATCTAGTGCTTTTTGTTTGATTTAGTTGTTTTTATACACGTCCTGCCTATACTCCAGCTTGAAACACACTGCCATTTCCCTCTGTGTTCCAGCCGGATGCTTCTAGAACCCATCCCTCAGGAATTCTACGTGTGTTTCCATGACTCCGTGGCAGAGGTTCCCGTGGAGATGGCCTTCCGCCTGTCTTTCGGCCTGGCCTTGTGACGAGCCGTCTGCCAATAGTCTCTTATGAACTCTGGTAACACTACTACCTATCGGCAGGCAGAGCACAACCCTGTTCATTAGGCACCAAACGGAAGAAAACAGACAGATGGGGAGTACATAAACTCCAATAAGATACGCTTGTTCACATTTTCTATCGCAAAATATTTTGCTACGGTTTTCCCTAATGAACACAACCCTGGTTTTAAAGGTTTCACAGTTGACCTCAACGCCTGTTTACTGTCGGTCGGAGATATTCTGGGATCTAAGACTCCCTCTTGTGCCTTGATTACCTGATGGCAGGTAACAGGAAACCTCACAGACCAAGGTTGTTCTCTGTTAGCCTTGGATCAGCAGGACTGCATCCAGATAGAAATATGTTATATGGAACAAGCATGAGGTATATGGAATCACGTCAGCTCTATTCATGACATTTCTATCTGTAACATCCCACTACGAAACAGGTTTTGGGGCGGCAGGTAGCCTAGTGGTAAGAGCGTTGGGCCAGTAACCGAAAGGTTGCTGGATCGAATCCCCGAGCTGACAAGGTAAAAATCTGTCGTTCTGCCCCTGAACAAGGCAGTTAACCCACTGTTCCCCTGGTAGGCTGTCATTGTAAATAAGAATTTGTTCTTAACAGACTTACCTTGTTAAATAAAAAATAAATATACCCTGTCCAAAATGGCTCCCTATGTAAAGAATAGATTTTAACTCTGGGTGTGTGGAAGGACAAGCCACTAAAAACTGTGTATTAATACCTCAGAAAACATGCTGGATTTAATTTTTTTAAAGGGTAGATGTGAGTTGGCAGCATTGTTCTGCTGTTCTGGCCATAGCAAGTCTCATTCTAGTTCTGTGTTTCTGACATTCCTGTTAGCTAAAGTGTGCCAGACCAAATAATATGGGAAAAGTCTAAACAGCATTCTTGGGACATACCAACTTACGTCACGCCATTGCAGTTGAAATGTAAAAAGGTTAAAGTTCGGAACGTCCCAAGGATCCCAAACAGCACTGACCAAATAATATGACTGTTCTCGCCTGCTATCCTCTCCACATTGGCATGGCAACACAGCCTTAGGTAGTATTCTATTCATGTTGCTGTTTTGGAGGAAGATAAATGTGTTATTTTATTTAAGATGTACAGTATTTTGTATGGAAATGTAATAATTTGTGATACAAATGTGACAATTAAAAGAAGAAAAACATATTTTGGTTTCCTCTGGGTCATTTTCTCAATTTATCAAACAGAAAGAAACATGTTACGGCTTCTGCTTGCCAAAATTAATACGAAACCATCCGTATATTTATACAAATGAAAGTCCTTCATGATCATCAGGCAAACAGCGCTCTGTTATTTCAGTCCTGCTGTTACAAAAATAAGCTTGCCTTAAATTCTCACTCAATCTACATTATGTGGACTTCCACAAACTAAGGATCTAGAAATGAAATAAATACATGCTGTCTGATGTGGCTGTAGCCTCCATTATGTCATCCTAGTATCAGGACTAAATTGACTGACTGATGCGTTGGTTTGAACTCTTGATAGTATACATCATTCTGAAATGACCACTTAATATGACATCACACAGAGAAAAAAAAATAAGAAAAATGCCTTTTCATAATCTGTCAAAATACAAAAAAAAATAACACATTGTCCCTTTAGCCCCAGAGTCTAAACTGCCAGCAAGCCAAAACATTTGAAAACGGTCAAATTCAAGCAGCACTCTCCACAACAAGGACCAGATTCTTCTTGTAGCAGTCCAGACTACAGAGAGGGATCCCAGTCTTGGAGCACGAGTACCTCTTCAGATTACTGCACCCATTTATCCCACAGCCTACCGGTGCCAGGGGAGGGGGGCACAGGGCAGCAGGGGTCGGGGCAAGCACCCCTATTGGGAACGAAATCCCCATTCCCTGGGCTGAGTCACAGTAGCGGACCATGGGACACTGGGCCTGCTTAAACTTACGCTCCCTCATACTCTTGATCTTGGCCTTGGAGGTCTTGGTGAGCCTCTCGATGGTCTGGTTCTTGTCCTCCTCTGCCTTCTTGGCCGCCTGCAGGCGCCTCTTGCGGGCACACTCCTCTCTCTTCTGCATCATCTCGGTGGTCATCTCCTTCTCCTTGTAGCCCATGGGCAGCTCCAGGAGAGGCTGGTTCTGCTGCTTGTGCAGGAGGGCTTTCTGTAAGGCAGAAGCACACACACACACACAACCATTCAGGTTCAGTAGGATGTAGAACTAAAGTTTTACATAAATTCAGGATTTTCTGTAATCTTCCAAGTTTTTAAAGGAAAACGCCACATGAAAACTTTGGGTATTTGTTTCATTAGTCCATTGTTGATATAGTCCCTAAATGTTTTGCATGGCAGCAATCAAGTTAAGATACATAACTTTCAAAATACAGAAATATCTTAAACTTGATTGCTGCCATGCAAAACATTTAGGGACTAAATCAACAATGGACTAATGAAACAAATACCAAAATTACATTTTTGGCTGGGATTTTCCTTTACCTAATTGCCGTTTCTCAAATCATATTGTGACCTGGCCTGGCAAAATTCCCTGAGTCAAGCCACGTGGTCAAGTGAAAGTTATCCCTACTTTGATATGACAGACTAGTCTGGGGCCTGCTCTCTTGTTACATTACCTGTCTGGCTGTGAGCAGGGACTCGTCGATCTCCTTCTTCAGCTCTCCGTTGTCGTCCAGCTCTCCTTTCTCCAGGGCGTCCAGCCACTTCTCCTCCTCGTCCACCGGCTTACCCAGGGAGTCTGAGTCCATGTCTGGCAGAGGAGACGGGTCCAGGTTACTGTCCTCATCTAGAGGCAGGGAAGAGAAAGAAAACACGTGCATGGTTATGATATTAAAAAGACATGGCTATGATCTAAAATGGCACCCTGTTCTGTATATAGTGCACTACCAGGGTCAAAAGTAGTGCACTATATAGGGAATAGCATGCCATTTCATTCAAACACTTGATGTTTGGCAAAGACAGAAACAGGCTCACTGAAATTACATTAAATATTTGCCTTGTGCAGTGAACTTATTTATTCAGTGCCTTCAGAAAGTATTCATACCCCTTGATTTGTTGCAATACAGCCTAAATTCAAAATAGATTTTTCCCCCCACCCATCTACACACAATACCCCATAATGACAAAGTGAAAACATGTTTGTTTTTTTGAAATGTATGCAAATGTATTGAAAAATAAATACAGATCAAAGGAAATTGGATGCACCTGAGCTCAATTTGGAGTGTCATAGCAAAGGGGTCTGATACATACACTACCGTTCAAAAGTTTGAGGTCACTTAGAAATGTCCTTGTTTTTGAAAGAAAAGCACATTTTTTGTCCATTAAAATAACATCAAATTGATCAGAAATACAGTAGACATTGTTAATGTTGTAAATGACTATTGTAGCTGGAAATGAATTTTTATTGAAAATCTACATAGGCGTACAGAGGCCCATAATCAGCAACCATCACTCCTGTGTTCCAATGGCACGTTGTGTTAGCTAATCCAAGTTTATCAGTTTAAAAGGCTAATTGATCATTAGAAACCCCTTTTGCAATTATGTTAGCACAGCTGAAGACTGTTGTTCTGATGAAAGAAGCAATACAACTGGCCTTCTTTAGACTAGTTGAGTATCTGGAGCTTAAGTATTTGCGGGTTCGATTACAGGCTCAAAATGGCCAGAAACAAATAACTTTCTTCTGAAACTCGTCAGTCTATTCTTGTTCTGAGAAATGAAGGCTATTCCATGCGAGAAACTGCCAAGAAATTGAAGATCTTGTACTACGCTGTGTACCTCTCCATTCACAGAACAGCGCAAACTGGCTCTAACCAGAGTAGAAAGAGGAGTGGGAGGCCCCGGTGCACAACTAAGCAAGAGGACAAGTACATTAGAGTGTCTAATTTGAGAAACAGATGCCTCACAAGTCCTCAACTGGTAGCTTCATTAAATAGTACCTGAAAACACCCGTCTCAACATCAACAGTGAAGAGGCGACTCCGGGATGCTGGTCTTCTAGGCACAGTTCCTCTGTCCATTGTCTGTGTTCTTTTGCCCATCTTAATCTTTTATTTTTATTGGCCAGTCTGAGATATGGCTTTTTCTTTGCAACTCTGCCTAGAAGGCGAGCATCCCGGAGTCGCCTCTTCACTGTTGACGTTGATACTGGTGTTTTGCGGGTACTATTTAATGAAGCTCCCAGTTGAGGACTTGTGAGGCGTCTATTTCTCAAACTAGGCATATATTTGGGGAAGGGTATTAAACAATTTCTAGAGTTGAAAGTTTCACAATGGTCTCCGTCATTGTGAAATATAAAAATGTTTGAACTACCAAGACTTCCTAGAGCTGGCCGCCCGGCCAAACTGAGCAATCGGGGGAGAAGGGCCTTGGTCAGGGAGGTGACCAAGAACCCAATTGTCACTCTGACAGAGCTCCACAGTTCCTCTGTGGAGATGGGAGAACCTTCCAGAAGGACAACAGTCTCTGCAGCACTCCACTAAGCAGGCCTTTATGGTAGAGTGGCCAGACGGAAGCCACTCCTTAGTAAAAGGAACATGACAGCCAGCTTGGAGTTTGCCAAAAGGCACCTAAAGACTTTCAGGCCATGTGAAACAAGATTCTCTGGTCTGATGAAACCAAGATTGAACTCTTTGGCCTGAATGCCAAACATCACGCCTGGAGAAAACCTGGCACCATCTCTACGGTGAAGCATGGTGGTGGCAGCATCGTGCTGTGGGGGTGTTCTTCAGCGGCAGGGACTGGGAGACTAGTCAGGAGAGGAAAAGCTGAACGGAGCAAAGTACAGAGAGATTCTTGATGAAAACCTGCCCCAGAGCACTCAGTACTTCCGACTGGGGGCGAAGGTTCACCTTCCAACAGGACAACAACCCCAAGCACACAGCCAAGACAACACACAGCCAAGACAACGCAGGAGTAGCTTCAGGACAAGTCTCTGAACGTCCTTGAGTGGCCCAGCCAGAGCCCGGACTTGAACCCGATTGAACATCTCTGGAAAGACCTGAAAATAGCTGTGCAGCGAAGCCCCCATCCAACCTGACAGAGCATGAGAGGATCTACAGAGGAGAATGGGAGAAACTCCTCAAATATAGGTGTGCCAAGCTTGTAGCGTCATACCCAAGAAGTCTCAAGGATGTAATCACTGCCAAAGCTGCTTCAAAGTTCTGAGTTAAGGGTCTGAATACTTACGTAAATGTGATATTTCAGTGTTTTTTTTTATTTATGAATTTGCAAACATTTCGAAAAACCTGTTTTTGCTTTGTCATTATGGGGTATTGTGTGTAGATTGAGGGAGTAAACAACGATTGAATCAATTTTAGAATAAGGCTGTAACATAAAATGTGGAGAATTTCAAGGGGTCCGACTACTTTCTGAATGCACTGTATATGGAGTGTATATATAGTAAATAAATCACATTAAGCACATAATTACTTTTATATTGAACATGAGTGGATATGATGAGCGTAAGAGACAGACCTTTGCACTCACCAAGCCAGGCCCGGTACTGCTCAAGTGGAACACCCTCAGAAGGTTTATCATCGTCATCATCAGAGTCGTCATCCACGATCATCAGAGGACACTGGGAGGGGGCTACACCAGGGACCACAGTGAACGTTGGCACACTGGTTCATGAGAAAAGAAGGAGAGAGAGAACAACAAACCATACATTTAAAGGGACCCCCCAGATGAAGTTGCTGCCACTATTTTGACGTAATTTCCTGTCGAACAGAAGAAATGCACTTTTAGGTTTCACCTCCGAAGAATGACGATACTGTACTGTACATAGTCACGAATTGGGAATTTCCATGTGGAGTTGATAAACATCAACAATTAGGACACTGACAGCTGTCAGTGTAGCTAGCTAGATAAGGTTAGCTAGCTATCTTGCTAACCTAATCTAGCTAGCTAATGTTGTTGCTGTTTAAATTTTGTTTTAACTCCACCGTATTCAAAAGATTAGCCCGCTGGCTCTACAGCTGATTCAGGAGCTGGATTTAGGGAAAACTTCACCACAGATGGAAACCACTAGCTTATTTGTATTTATTATGGATCCCCATTAGATGCTGCCAATCTCTATTGATATCTCCAAAATGTTGGCATCTTCCCTTTATTGCAGCCGCGAAACTGCCATAGAAATGGAGGATATTGTGTTCTCAGTCAACTTACCTGATAAAAAAATAAGGGTCAAATTTTTTAAAATGTTAGAAAGAGTAAGACGAAACTCCGGTAATATGGATAACTATTGAAAGATTGTTGATATGCAATTATTTGTATATTTTTTTTTACATTGTAATGGACACGGTGCAATTTTTGGTAGGCTGCTGGCAGGCTTTGGATGCGGTACAGCAAGCCAAGTCAGCCTGTGCTCATGGTTCTCACAGGGAAGTGAAATGATAGGCTACAATGACTTTGCTCATGCATGCCGCAAATGACAAGTAACTACAAGTCCCTTGAATTTCTTTCGCGGGTGCCTTTTCATGATCTGGATAGACACTTGTGGTTTCTAGCTAACGTTACACCAATCAAAGCAGTGGAGTGTGTGGCAAAGCAACACTTTAGTGGCCAAAACCTTGGGGCAACGGGGGGAGCGGGTTTGCAAAATGCTATCATATCACGCATTTATACAATTTTCAGGTATCTTTTTAAAAATCCAGACTAACAAAAAACAAAAAAGTGAAAATTGACTAATTATCCAATGGATTATGATAATTTTCTGCTAAAATGTGAAAAGTGGTGGTGAAAAAACTAATTTACACCCCTATGGTTGTTTGCTCCATGGCTAAAGAGACAAGGCTGTTTGGCTGATTTCAGTCATTAAGAAGAAGAACTTTGCAGCTGTTTCTGATTAATAAACAATGCCATGCTAATGGGTGGTATCATTCAAATAAAACCCAGCCCAGAAATAAAATGTAGGCTGAAAATAATTTGTATGTCATATCAAAGGAAAAGACAATGCATTTACGCGGATTTGCACAAAGTGGGCAATTCGGATGTCACTTCAAGTCCAAATATTATATCATACTTTAACTAAAACGATGACTTATTGACTTAAATTGTTGTGCAAAAAAACGTCTGTCAAGCAAGACTATTAAAATGGCAGCGAGGTCTCACCTTTTTGTCCCAACTGTTTGGCCTCCCAGTTTGATCTTGAGTCTGAGCTGTGTGGGGGGCTTGACCACAATCCCAGAGTCTGACTCCATGGCCTCTGAGTAGGAGCCCATTGTCCCATTGTCACGTTGATGCTTCTTGTGCTTTTTGTGTTTCCTCCTATGCAGGCTGTGTAAGCCCACGTGGTCTCCATCACCTGTAGTAACAGACAACAAATAGAGATGTAGACAAGATATATAAACAAAGTCAGGCCTATTTGGTAGTGTATAATGTTGGTAGAGTTGGTAGAGCGCTTGGTTCCCGCTGGGACCACCAATTTATTTATTTAACTAGCTAAGTCAGTTAAGAACTCATTCTTATTTACAATGACGGCCTACCGGAGAACAGTGGGTTAACTGCCTTGTTCAAGGGCAGAATTACAGATTTTTACCTTGACAGCTCGGGGGTTCGATCCAGCAACCTTTCAGTTACTAGCTCAACGCTCTAACAACTAGGCTACCTGCCGCCCCAATCTACATGCATGGCTGACTGTTAATCGCTTTGGATAAAAGTGTCTGCTAAATGGCATGTATTATTATTATGTCGCCATGTATGTCTCAAAAGAATGGCTAAGGTTAGTGGCTCCTGGACATTTCATAATATGTTATGTCTGGTAGTCAATATGATGGTGTAAAATGTTCAATTCAAAACCATGCTTGAGACATGGGAGCATAACATCAACAGTAAACAAACAACTCACCTAAAATAAACCTTGGGTGGATCATGTCTTTCCTTTTCCCCATTGAAACGACTGTATATATCAATCAAAACCAGAAAACGGGTTCTGCCAGTCTACATCCTAGCAAGGTGGCCTTGCTCGATCTACGGAAGAGTCGTCAGCAACTGTTCGCTAGGTAAACAAAATGTTTGTTACTGTAACAGTTAGCTATCTAACTACTCAATGCCATCACGGGACGACCAACCTACTCGAGAGTTGTCACGCGCTTTGATAGCGTGATAAGTAGCAAATAGTCTACTTTGATGAAGCATTTGCAAGCCCAACACGTGTTGTCGATTGACAAAATACAACTGACTAAAGTTAGCTAACTTAGCTAGCTAACGTTATCTGGAATAATTAACTAGTTAGATGGCTGCCTTTTAGATAAATGAACGCTAGTTGCTCACGAATCAAGGTAAGGATGAAGTTGCTTTCCTTCAACGCATTTCCCCGTTCTTTGTATAAACAGGACAGTAATGCAGAGTCATTTGAAAATACACAAGACAATGAAATCAAAACTAATGCTAGCGTAACTACTTAGCTAGCTAGCAACGTAGACTTCCTTGCGGCTTCGAAGACGATTATGACTGTGGATTCGGATACGCTGCTGCCATGAAAGTACTGTCTAGACTTGGCTTCTCGACTGTTCCACTGATTCGATTCATTCATAAATTGTCTAAGATAATTTGTTACGATTTTATTATTGGGCACATGGGGGAAATTATACATGTTTATAATTATGTAGTTAGTTGATTTACACAATTACAGTACAGTAATCTCAAAATTATATAATATTTTGACACCTGGGTAATGTAGTCCACACACCGGCCACTTGTGTGGACTATTGCTAGTGGAAAAGTACATTATCCAGCGGCGGCCACTGTACGATTAAGCACAGGATACGCAAGGTCAGTCAAGAAACAAACGTGTTTGTAATACTAATCGGTTGTTGAGCTACTGAAGTTTATTCGTGTGTAAATAATTTTGTGCAATGTATTTCAGTCTAACTCTTTGCATATGTTGCTACTTGTTCCTATATTTGTTCTGCCTTTAGTGCACGACAATCCACTTCAGTGCTGCCATACGGCAGAAGCAAAACAACATAACAGCTAGCCCCAAGGTTTGTCAGAGGGCGCCATTATTCCTGACGTCTTTAAATCAAACGACGTCAGGAATAATAGCGTCCTCTAGTGGACCTTGGGGCTGCATAGTAAGTGCCAACGATATCACACTCAGGTTTCCTTGTGTAATGAATGCATCCCATCATTATACCATGATAAAACAAGTACATTTACATTATTTCCATGTTTGGTAACTTGACCCAACAATCAACTTTGCATTAGTATTTAGTAGGCAAGCAAATCCACAACTATCCATGTGTCATCATGCACTGTCACATTGAATATCTATATTCCCCAGGAGGTGCGATTGACACCACAGGCAAGCTTGCTCTGTCAGTGCTGATTGTTAGAAGGTGATTTTACAGGAGCCATGAACTACGCTCGGTTTTTGACAGCTGTCAGTGCAGCTCGGAAGCCCTCACCTATCCGAATGTTAAGTAAGTCGTCATGGTTGTAGAACTCTATTCCATATTGCTATGTTCTGTGTTTTGCCATGTAGAATTTCTCTTTAGTATTTTTTTTTCTTTGTCAGTTTTCAGATATTTTTATTTCATTGGTACTTTTGTAACCTTTGTACCTTTGTGTCTTGCCCCCCTCCATCCCAAAGCTGAAATCCAGCAAAGGTCACCCCCATCCATGATCTCCTTGGCCGCAGGGGCTCCCAACCCCAACACGTTCCCCTTCCAGTCCTGCTCCATCCAGGTGAAGAACGGGGATATGCTCACCTTCGACGAGACCATGATGAAGAGGGCTCTGCAGTACTCTGCCTCCAGCGGGTGAGTCAGTGACTGAGAAGACATTGGGTCTGTCCAAAATGGCACCCTATTTTGTATATACAGTGCATTCTGAAAAGTATTCAGAACCCTTGACTTTTTCCACATTTTGTTACATTAGCCTTATTCTAAAATTTATTAAATAGTTTTCCCCGTCATCAATCTACAAACAATACCCCATAATGACAAAGCAAAAACAGTTTTGACATTTTTGCAAATGTACTAAAGATAAAAACGGAAATATTACATTTACATAAGTATTCAGACCCTTTACTCAGTACTTTGTTGAAGCTCCTTTGGCAGTGATTACAGCCTCGAGTCTTCTTGGGTATGACACTACAAGCTTGACACACCTGTATTTGGAGAGTTTCTCCCATTCATCTCTGCAGATCCTCTCTGTCAGGTTGAATGAGGAGCGTTGCTGCACAGCTATTTTCAGGTCTCTCCAGAGATGTTCGATCGGGTTCAATTCCGGGCTTTGGCTGGGCCACTCAAGGACGTTCAGAGACTTGTCCTGAAGCCACTCCTTCCTTGTCTTAGCTGTGTGCTTAGTCTTTGTTCTGTTGAAAGGTGAATCTTCGCCCCAGGCTGAGGTCCTGAGCGCTCTGGAGCAGGATTTCATCAAGGACTTCTCTGTACTAGCTCCGTTCATCTGTCCCTCGATATTTAAATAAAATCAAATAAAATGTATTTATATAGCCCTTCGTACATCAGCTGATATCTCAAAGTGCTGTACAGAAAGCCAGCCTAAAACCCCAAACAGCAAGCAATGCAGGTGTAGAAGCACGGTGGCTAGGAAAAACTCCCTAGAAAGGCCAAAACCTAGGAAGAAACCTAGAGAGGAACCAGGCTATGAGGGGTGGCCATTCCTCTTCTGGCTGTGCCGGGTGGAGATTATAACAGAACATGGCCAAGATGTTCAAATGTTCATAAATGACCAGCATGGTCAAATAATAATAATCACAGTAGTTATCGAGGGTGCAGCAAGTCTGCACCTAAGGAGTAAATGTCAGTTGGCTTTTCATAGCCGATCATTAAGAGTATCTCTACCGCTCCTGCGGTCTCTAGAGAGTTGAAAACAGCAGGTCTGGGACAGGTAGCACGTCCTGTGAACAGGTCAGGGTTCCATAGCCGCAGGCAGAACAATTGAAACTGGAGCAGCAGCACGGCCAGGTGGACTGGGGACAGCAAGGAGTCATCATGCCAGATGGTCCTGATGCATGGTCCTAGGGCTCAGGTTCTCCGAGAGAGAGAAAGAAGGAGAGAATTAGAGAGAGCATACTTAAATTCACACAGGACACCGGATAAGACAGGAGAAGTACTCCAGATATAACAAACTGACCCTAGCCCCCCGACACATAAACTACTGCAGCATAGTCTCCCATTCCCTGCCGCTGAAAAACATCCCCACAGCATGATGCTGCCACCACCATTCTTCACCGTAGGGATGGTGCCAGGTTTCCTTCAGACGTGACGCTTGACATTCAGGCCAAAGAGTTCAATCTTGGTTTCATCAGACCAGAGAATCTTGTTTCTCATGGTCTGAGAGTCTTTAGGTGCCTTTTGGCAAACTCCAAGCCGGCTGTCATGTGCATTTTACTGAGGAGTGGCTTCCGTCTGGCCACTACCATAAAGGCCTAATTGGTAGAGTGCTGCAGAAATGGTTGTCCTTCTGGAAGGTTCTCCCATCTCCACAGAGGATATCTGGAGCTCTGTCAAAGTGACCATCGGGTTCTTGGTCACCTCCCTGACTAAGGCCATTCTCCCCCGGTTGCTCAGTTTGGTCGGGCGGCCAGCTCTAGGAAGAGTCTTGGTGGTTCCAAACTTCTTCCATTTAAGAATGATGGAGGCCAGATCTCTGCCTCGACACAATCCTGTTTTGGAGCTTTATGGATAAATCCTTTGACCACATGGCTTGGTTTTTGCTCCGACTGTGGGACCTTATATAGACTGGTGTGTGCCTTTCCAAATCATGTCCAATCAATTGAATGTACCACAGGTGGACTCCAATCATCATTGAGCTGTGTCTACAACTTGATCAATCGAACAGGATGCATTGGAGCTCAATTTTGAGTCTCAGACCAAAGGGTCTGAATACTTATGTAAATAAGGTATTTATGTTTTTCTTTCTAAATTAGCAAAAATGTCTAAAACCCTGTTTTATTGATTAATGAAGAAACTGTTTTTTAGTTTCATTTTAAAATAATGCTGTAACATAACAAAATGTGGAAAAAGTCAAGGGGTCTGAATACTTTCCGAATGCACTGTACATGCACTGAGTGTACAAAACCTTAGGAACACCTTCCTAATATTGAGTTGATCCCCCTTTTGCCCTCAGAACAGCCTTAATTTGTCGGGGCTTGGACTCTACAAGGTGTTGAAAGTGTTCCACAGGGATGCTGGCCCATCTTGACGCCAATGCTTCCCACAGTTGTGTCAAGTTGGCTGGGTGTCCTTTGGGTGGTGGACCATTCTTGATACACACGGGAAACTGTTGCGTGTGAAAAACACAGCAGCGTTGCAGTTCTTGATACACTCAAACCAGTGCGCCTGGCAGCTACTACCATACACTGTTCAAAGGCACTTAACTATTTTGTCTTGCCCATTCATCCTCTGAATGGCATACATACACAACCCATGGCTCAAGGCTTACAAATCCTTCTTTAACCTGTCTCCCCCCCTTCACCGGCACTGATTTGAAGTCGATTTAACAAGTGACATCAGTAAGGGATCATAGACAGACCAGGTGAAAGCTATGTCATGGAAAGATGTTTTGTACACTCAGTGTAGTGCACTACTTTAATAGGGAATCGGTGCTATCTTGGACACACCCGTTGTGTATTGTTAAGTAGCATCTCTTATCGCGCATAAATCTTTCAAAAGTCTGCGGAAGCTTCTTCAGAGCGCGATAGGAAAGAGTCAACAAGGACATTGCCTTTTGAAAGCGCTCCGCAACACCAACGGAGTAATGTACATGACTAGCTCTACGCACGGTCAGGAGTTTAGACTGTAGAATCCTGCGGACATGAATGGTTTGAAACAAGTTTTATTACGACGTGTTTGAACTGGTCAACGCTGTTCCTTGAAACGGTTAGGACAGCATGACGCCTATGCTAGTTAATGGCGGTGGCAGAAGGTTATCTCTTAACAGCTTCTTATCTACCTTTTACAACAGTCTAAATAGTAAATAGTGGCTCATATTGGGCTGTAGAGCTCTCAACCTGTGTGCGTGCGTGTGCTCTCGACCACTGCTTTGCTTTCCACAGCGTTGGTTTAATCACTTCTGATAAGAGCTAACAGGACGATAAAGCCAAGGCTGCTTCCTAAAAAGCACCCTATTATGCACACTAGGATTAACGTTTCACTGGATGTCAAAACCCAACATTTTATTACGACATACCCTGGCTGCTATTCGAGTTTTATTATTCATGATTAGGTCTATTTCTTGCTTAAAAAAATACACATTTTCAAGGAAATAAGATGAGGTTAAGGTGAGATGACATAGGGTGAGGTTAAGATAAGGTGATGTTTTGTAACTGCAGGTTATTCATGATGAGGCAAATCTGAATTTTCACTTAATTAAGTCAATATGTCCACTTACTCTCACATGGACATCAATTTGAAAGTTCAACTAAAGTTAGGATTCGACCCCTATGAATGGAACTTTTTTAATTTAGGCCTCTGCCTACCTGTATATAGAATCCCGGAGCTGTTGACTTGGATGAAGAACCTTCAGAAGAACCTTCACAGCCCTCCTACAGCCAACTACAGCGCTGAGAAGGGCCAGATGGACATGTGTGTTACTACAGGCAGCCAAGAGGGTCTCTGCAAGGTATTACATTTCCATTTTAGTCATATAGCAGACGCTTATCAAGAACGACTTACTGTTAGTGTATCCATCTTAAAATAGCTCGCTCCGACAACCGCATATCACAGTAAGTAAAAGGTTCCTTAATGAAGCAGAAAAGAGAAGTGCAAGGAAGGTAAGTTAGGTGTGACTGCCACTAATGATCCGGCGATCCCATGACCCTGTCCTGTTCTTGCCCTCCCCTCTAGTACTTTTCTCTGTGTTTTTGGCAGGTGTTTGAAATGCTTGTAAATCCCGGAGACAACGTTCTTCTGGACGCGCCCACGTACTCTGGGACTCTCGCTGCAGTAAGAGCCTCTACTCACAACCACAGATACACACACAATCACTTTCTCTCTCTGTCGCAAACTCACTCACTCAGGCAAGCTCTGTTAGCACGAATGGCAAGGCCACTGTTGAGAAATCAAAATGTGACGGATAGTGATATCAACAACAACAACATAATGTTAATAATAATAGATATAAAAACTCACTCTCACGTTTACTCTCTCACACACACACACACACACTGTGTTCGCCGTCCCAAGCTCCAGCCATTGGGATGTAACCTGATCAATGTGCCCAGTGATCAGCACGGTATGATCCCGGGTGGGCTGAAGGAGGTGCTGTCCCGCTGGGACCCAGCAGATGTCCACAAGCCACACAGCACCGTACCCAGGGTCCTCTACACAATCCCCAATGGAGGAAACCCCACCGGGGCCTCCATGACCACCCAGAGGAAGAGGGAGGTCTACGAGGTACGGTAGAGTCTGCAGACCCATAGGCCCTATTCAAATAGTTCAGAAATGCATCCTTCCTTCCTACTTTCCTTGGAAGTAGTCCCAGATCTGAATTGGTTGAATTGGTTAAAGTAACAGGGTGGTAACCTTGCTTTCACCTCTCCAAATTATTTTTAGATCAGTGCTTACCTCATGGAAACCTCAAGGAAGTATTCAAACAGATCCCCATTAGCTACTGCACATGCAGCAGCTACTCTTCCTGGGGTCCGCTTAAAACGTACAAATACATGACAAAGTACAGAACGGATATAGACAAGAACAACATAAGATATTATATTCCATTCAAAATTATAATACATTCAAAATAAAAATAGGAGTTATGTATTGGAAAGACAACAAGAGACGACAACAACGATACTATTTACACACTATTTATATATACAGTACATCTTCATATTCTTATGTACAGTTCAATTAGATCTTTAGAAAGAGGAGAGGCATTCTGATACATACATTTAAAAAAAAAAATTTAAAAAATGTTTTTGCCAGAGTAAACTCTGGTGGCAGAGTAAACTCTGGTGGCAGAGCATTCCATGATGACATGGTTCTACACATAACTGAGCGGCATATTAAATCTGTTTTTTTTATTGGTTACCGTGAAGAAACACATAGTGGTATGGCTGGTGGGGTACGTATGTCTGAATGAAGTGTATGCAAATAGATTAGACAAGTGGTTAGGCATTTTCAACAGACAAATGTTTCTTAAAAAGACTAAAGAGAAGTAGTCCATTTCTCCTCTACCATGAAAGACTATGATGCATGTTGTTGATGTCAGTTCTGTGTGTGCAGTTAAGGGCAAGGCGTGTTGCTTTGTTTTGAGCCAGTTGCAGCATAGCCAGGTCTGTCTTTTCTGCACCTGAACACATTACCGGACAGGTATCAAGATGGGACAAGATCAGAGCCTGAACAACTAGTACAGTTGATCTTTGTGTCAAAAACGCATAACATGTTTATATAGCAGACATAACTCTCCCCATCGTCACAACAACTTTGTCAATGTGACTTGACCATGATAACTGACCATCCAATGCTCCTCCTAGGAGTTCAGCTTCTTCAACTTGTTCAATGGTCACACCCTTTATGCACAACTCCAGTTGAGGTTAAGGTCTAAGAGAATGCTTTGAACCAAATACAATGCTTTTGGTTTTAGATGTATCTAAGAACAGTTTATTGTTTTTTACCCATTCTGACACTGACTAACTCCTTGCTGGGAGACTGAGTGAGCTCACTGGTTGTAGGTGCTGATGTGTTTAATGTGCAATCATCAGCATATACAGTCATTTTAGCTTCTTGTAAGACAAGTGGCAAATCATATGTAAAAATAGAGAAGAGTAACGGTCCAAGGCAACTGCCCTGCGGGATACCGCACTGTACATATCTGATGTTAGAGATGCTTCTATTGAAAAATATTCTCTTGAGTTCTATTGGATAGGAAGGGAAAGGGAAGGAAAGGGAGGCAACCAATTTGAGTAGAATACAGACTGCAGAGTACAAAGCCATAGTGTATATTGCTGCCACAATGACACATGGTGTCTATAGCCTGAACCATAGTGTCTATAGCCTTGTCCCAGATTTGTTTGTGCTGTCCTGTGTGCTGTCTCTGAGTTAGCAAGACAGCACAAACAGATCTGGGACCAGGCCCAACTGACATTCGGGAAGGAAATTGGGAGGGACCCAATCTGAATCCATTGTTCTAGTTGTTATTAATGATTTCCTTAACAGTCTTTTTCAAATAGGGCCAGAGTTTGACATGGTCCTGGTTAGGTCACTGACTCATGCATATGGGAGCGAAGGGAAAGGGAGGGTTTCTTTCTGAAACTATTGTGCTAGTTCAATTCAGGCCTCTGTAAAATATTGATTTCCCTAAAGGTCTACTTCACAGAATGAATCAAGATTTTGTTGTCGTTTTGACAGCTTGCCAGGCAGTATGACCTCCTTATTATTGAGGACGACCCCTATTACTTCCTACAGTTTGACAAGGTAAAAATAGTTTCATTGTTTAATGTATGACTTTGTATGTTTTATTGGGACACATTGCAATGGCATCACCCCTACTGTATATAATAGAACAGGCTGCTCATGCGTCTTTCTCTCTCTCTCTGCAGCCTTGGGCTCCCACGTTTCTCTCCATGGACGTTGACGGGAGAATCATCCGGACAGACTCCTTCTCAAAGATCCTGTCGTCAGGGTGAGGCAGACTGTTAGATCGCCAAGGCAACTATGTGGGTTTAGAGGTCAGGGAGGAAGAAGGAAGTACAGTCACTGTATTCATTTACCTTTTATTTATGCAGTTTTGTCTAATTGAGAACCGTCTGTTTGCCAAGAGAGACCTGTTCAGTAGACTAGGGTGGTCTAGCAGTCTAAGCCGCTGTCTCTGGAGCACATGTACGATGTACCACTCCCAGCATGAGTTCGAATCCGGCTCACTACTCTTTCAGCAATCTCTGACCTACCTTTCACCTCTATATCTCTATATCCAATAAACATACAAAGACTTTAAAAAATATAGTTTAAAAAAAGACCTGTTCAGTTTGTTATTACACTATTACTAGCTACTTTTGTGTGATTTTTGTAGTCTGTCTCTCTATGTGGTTGTCGGAACTTTTTACCGAAAGACTGTCAGAAGCTGTGTACTCAGTGGGTTATTGAAGTCCTTGTTTTTCCAGTTCATGTGGACAATTGAATTACCTTGTGCTATTCCCGGTAGGTATTACACACACACACACACACACACACACACAGTATTGTACAGCTAACCTTGTGGGGACACACAATTCAGTCCCTTTCAAAATCCTATTTTCCCAAACCCCTAACCCGTACTCTTACCCTAACCTTAACCCATAAACCTAACCTTAACCCTAAAACTAATTCTAGCTCCTAACCCTAAACCATAATGTAATTCTAACCTTAACTCTAAACCCCCTAGAAATAGCATTTGACCTTGTGGGGACTAACAAAATGTCCCCAGTTGGTCAAATTTGTGTTTGTTTACTATTCTTGTGGGGACTTCTGGTCCCCACAATAATAGTTAAAAACGTGTCCACACACACACACACACACACACACACAGGATGCAGCACTGCTGTGCCTAGGAAGACAGAGGACACACTGCTTGTTGTTGTTGTTGTGATGTTCCTTCACCAGTGAAACGGCCCCTTTCTGCCTTTCCCATGTGTGTGTGTGTGTCTCTGCAGGTATGACCCTCTGTGTCTGTCTTTGCAGGCTGAGGATAGGCTTTGTGACTGGGCCCAAGCCGCTGGTGGACAGAGTGGTACTACACATCCAGGCCTCTACAATGCATACCAGCACCTTCACACAGGTGAATGAACCTCTACTTCTAACCCCATCACCCCCTCTAAAATTGCATCACCTTCCCCTTTAAAATTAGACCTAGTAGTAAACTACCCCACCATTCGCTTTGAAACGCATGTAGTAATAAATAAGTAATATAGCATGCATGTCTTAGTAAACTGCCGTACCATCCCCTTTAAAATGAATGGTACGTAGTAATAAATATGTTCAGGCATATTTACTTTCATGTGATGTTTGGTTGTATTTCCTACTTTGCCTCTAGTCTCTAGTCATTGTTTAAATCCCATATGAGGCTTCTTTCCTGTGACTGTAATCACAGCAAAACATGAAACTGCGTTTTCAGTAGTGCACGAAATAGCAACACGTTCTCCAACAGAAAACGAAGGGGGAAAAAGATTCCAAGGTATATCAAGGTCGTAAACATTTCAGGTAGTCCCTCCACGTTTTGGCCTGCCTTCTTCCCATTTGGTTGTTTGTGAATACGACCTTGATTATTTTTTAAAGTTATTTTGCCGGAAGAGACAGTTTGCAGCAGTTTTAATGTGAGTAGTTACCATAGCAACAACGAGACAACTCCAGTCATCGAGAGATATTACTATATTGTGTTCTATTTAATTCTGTGAATGTACTGTACCATTCTCAGTATAGATTAGTGGCATAATTGTCTGTGTTCTCCCATAGAGATGAGAGTAGACAGAAAGCGTTAGTTGTTTAATCCGTGTCATCACAGAGGTTAATGAAAAAATCCACTCAAAAACAATATTTAGGTATTTTTTTCATTAGTCCATGGTTGATGCAGTCCCAACATAATTTTCCCCCATGTCAGCGGGCAAGTTTTTAAGATAATTGGACTTTCAAGAAGCAAAGTGTCACCGGCCACATCATGGTGCCTGATTTTTCCTTTTAATGCAACACTAATTCACTTTTCATGAGGTGGCAGGATGAGACAGTCACGCCCACTCGCTGCCTGCTCTTTGTAGATGAATATCATGTTATTGTAACATCTGTGTGTTATTTTCACGTATACGGAAGGAAGTTAGGATTAGGTATATGAGGACGTGTGAGTCAAAGACGAGCACACTGTCTGTCTCTCTGATCGTTACATCTGTTTTTCCTGAGTAAATATAGGTGATATAGAAGTATGGAATGTTCTAGACAATATGGAATTCAGAAAGAGTTAACTTCCATTTGCAACACAATGCACTGGAACATGCAACAGATGCAGTGTTGACTACTCCTCCTTCTCTCCTTCTTTCCTT
Organism: Salvelinus fontinalis; assembly: GCF_029448725.1. Lineage (NCBI taxonomy): Eukaryota > Metazoa > Chordata > Actinopteri > Salmoniformes > Salmonidae > Salvelinus > Salvelinus fontinalis. Next base: position 27,692,061 of record NC_074675.1, on the reverse strand, counting down.
CTTTCCTTCTCTCCATCTCTCCCTCCAGCTCATGGTGTCCCAGCTGCTGCATGGCTGGGGTCAAGAAGGCTTCCTCAACCACGTAGATGGGTAGGTCAAAGGTCGTACCACTGGCAGCTGTATAAACAACACGCATCTATGGTGTCAATATAGCTAAAGATATGAGTTGTTTGTGTTATGTGTTGTTGTGCAATTATTGCTTTTTTTTGGGGGGGGGGGGTATTGATTACAATATGAGCAGTTCAGCACTCTACAGTATGATGGACAAACCTTTTCTCTTTCAGAGTGACTGAGTTTTACAGAACACAGAGAGATGCCATGCTCTCCTCTGCAGACAAGTGGCTCAAAGGTTTGTGTTTCACTCACTCACATGGTTGTGTCCGTTGAAGCCTAACATTAAAAAAACACTCATGAAGCCAGCACCTCACACAGTGCTAGTGCCTTGTTAAAATCACAAAGCATCAGAGGAAGTAGTGCTTTGCCAAAGGGGTAATAAGAAAGAAAATCCCTGCTCCTGCACCAAACAATACCTAGACCTAACCCTTCTGTGTGTGTGTGTGTGTGATATATATATGTAGATGTGGCAGAGTGGCACGCCCCAGCTGCAGGCATGTTCCTGTGGATCAAGGTGAAGGGCGTCGCAGACACCCAGAAGCTGATCATGGAGAAGGCTCTGGAGAAGGAGGTAGGTACACAAACACACACACAGTCTAAACTCTACCCTACAGGCCCACCTGATCTCGGGCTCCACCACAGCTCACACATACACTGACTAAACTAATACAACCTGTTTGACTGAATGAGATTATGTTTGGTGTTTTAAAATAGTCCACTTGCATTGAAGTCCTGTATCTTTGGGAGATTCCTGTCGTTTATAATATCTCTGTATTTTAGATACTTCAAGAAGAAGTTTACTCCATTTGAACCAAATCTCTATTTTCGATGTCAATAGAAGGGCCCAGACACTTTTTCTTGTGAACTCACTTGTTTTAGAGAAACTTACCACACCAGCAATATACTTTCTTACGTTTTATCTGCAGTTGTAGAGGCACAGGAAAAACATGAACAAAAGGCAAAAACACTCAAATACCTCCTTTTAGAAACCGCGATGCTCTCAGCATAGTGATGCAGGTCTTTAGATGTTGTACACGTGAAATTGTGTCATTCCGAACTTTATTTGCGACGTTAAATTCCATTTGATACGTTTCCTCTATCCGGCAGTGCTGCTTCTCCATGTAGAGCACACGGAAAAGTATTCTGGGCTACGTCGAGAAGTACAACGTGGAATACAACATTGCGGATGAAATTCGGAATGACACAGTTTCGTGTGTACAACAGCGAAAGATCTGCATCACCGTACTGAGAGCGTTGATGTGTTTTTGGAGCTTTTGCTCATGTTTTTCTGTGCCCCTACAACTGCAGAACAAGCATAATGAAGTATATTACTGGTGGGGTAAGTTTCTCGAAAGCAAGTGAGATCCCCCCCCAAAAAAGTGTTTATTGGCACTTCTATACCATGCCATTACCATTGAAAATAGAGATTTGGTTCATATTAAGTGAACTTCTCCCTTAACAACAATTCGGCTACAGGTAACCCTACTGTCTGTTTGTTGTCTGGCGTTAATGTCCTACTCATGCATGCAGGATGAGCAGCACGAGATTTTCACTAAGGGCCGGGCTAGTGCTTGTCAGAAATAGGATATTGGATAGTATGTGAAGCTGTCATTATCCAAGAAGGCAAATGGATTTAAAATCCCACGGTTTCCCCCCGCCCACATAAGAACTCTCCAAATCCACGCTGATTGGTCTGCTTCTATGTGGAAAGAATAGGAAACACAATCGGGGCTTTTTAAAATCTAACATTGGGTATTTTCTTCACACTGCACCAAACAATTGAAGCCAATTGCAGTAGATTATAAAAGGCTGGTTATGTACAGAGTGAGTCTGGGAAATGGTAAAAGTAATAGCTAATTTAATATCAGCACACAGAATCTACTATACAAGCAGCAGTTTTATGATACATAATTCAGAGCTTCAAGATAAGTGTGTGTGTGTGTGTGTGTGTGTGTGTGTGTGTGTGTGTGTGTGTGTGTGTGTGTGTGTGTGTGTGTGTGTGTGTGTGTGTGTGTGTGTGTGTGTGTGTGAGAGAGTGAGCAAATTAACTATGACAGAAGCTCATAGGGTCTACAGCCACCAACTGCAGTACAGTTTTGGCCCCTTTTGTCTTAGTGTCCATATTTGGTAGTAGGTGCTGGTTGGTTAAACATTTTCTGTTGTCCTACTTTAGGTGCTGCTTGTCCCTGGAGGTGTATTCATGATCAACAGCTCAGAACCGTGTCCTTATGTCAGAGCGGCCTTCTCCCTCTCCACACCGCAACAGATCGACGAGGTAAAGAAACACACACACATGCAAATGCAGCCACACACACACACAAACACACTTGAAGGCAATAAATGAGTAATACATGTACCTTCTCTTTCTTTCTCCACAGGCTTTCAAGAGGCTATATGCACTCATCAAGGAATCTTTGTGAGGAGTACATCAGATAACAAATGGACGACAAACTATTTTCATTGGCAGAGATACATTTTTTTACAAATTCACAAGCTTCCAGTTTAAATAGTCGCATGTACGGGATACACCGTCCGACGAAATGCTTACTTGCAGATTCCTTCTCGACAATGCAACAACAATAATAAATAATCAAATATAAGAATACGAACATGAGTGGCTCGGTAGAATAGTATAAATGCTTTAGCATAAGTTTAATACAGGAAGGCAACATTTATAGTCTAGTATTTACCAATCATAATAAGACTTTGGTACCAGCAGTTGTGATGTGTGTGTGTACGCGCTCCGATACTGTCTGCTGCGTGCCTTCCTCCGGCACCGCTTTGAGTAGATGTCCTGGATGGGTGGGAGCACAGTGATGTACTGGGCCGTCTTCACCACCTGCTGGAGGGCCTTGCGGTTGTGGACAGAGCAATTCCCGTACCAGGCCGTGATGCAACCAGTCAGGGCGCTCTCAATGGTGCAGCGATAGTATTTGGAGAGGACCCAGGTCTCATGCAGATTTTCTTCAGCCGCCTTAGGAAGTAGGGACGCTGTTGCTTCCTCTTGACAAGAGTGGTGGTGGTGTTGGTCCACGTCAAGTCCTCAGTGATGTGGACGCTGAGGAACTTAAAACCAGCTGACTCTACTGCAGTCCCGTTGATGTGGATCGGGGCATGTTCCCTCTGCTTCCTGAAGTCAGCAATCAATGCCACAAACTTGAATCACCTGCAAATCACAAAAATACAAATTTACGTCAGACAAGATACGCATGTTGCCTTGGAGATGACTGTGAATGTAATCACCGTTTTGCAGCCATTGGTCTACCTTGGTAGCTAACACTGTGTCACACTATTTACAACTCTACAACTAAATCAGCATTACTTGAGCCGAGCATTTCTGAAGACCAAAACGTTCATAGTTTTTAACTAAAATGTTAGACAGTATGTACGCTGAACAAAAATATAAATGCAACATGCAACAAATTCAAAGATTTTACTGAGTTACAATTCATATAAGGAAATCAGTCTATTTAAATAAATTCATTAGGCCCTAATCTATGGATTTCACATGACTGGGAATTGTCCCAATCCTCTTCAATGGCTGTGCAAAGTTTCTGGATACTGGCGGGAACTGAAACACGCTGTCGTAAATATCGATCCAGAGCATCCCAAATATGCTCAATGGGTGGGCTGGTTAGTATGCAGACCATGGAAGAACTGGGACATTTTCAGCTTCTAGGAATTGTGTACAGATCCTTGCGACATGGGGCCGTGCATTATCATGAAACATGAGGTGATGGCGGCGGATGAATGGCATGACAATGGGCCTCAGGATCTTGTTACGGTATATCTGTGCATTCAAATTGCCAAATGTGTTCATTGTCCGTAGCTTATGCCTGCCCATACCCTAACCCCACCGCCACCATGGGGCACTCTGTTCACAACGTTGACATCAGCAAACTGCTCACCCACAAAACGCCATACATCATGCTGTTTAATCAGCTTCTTGATATGCAACACCTGTCAGTCTATCTTGTCTATCTTGTCTAACTAGTGTATCTTGGTAAAGGAGAAATGCTCACTAATGGGGATATAAAAACATTTGTGCGCAACATTTTACAAAAATAAGCTTTTTGTGCGAATGGAACATTTCTGGGATGTTTTATTTCAGCTCATGAAACATGGTACCAACACTTTACATGTTGCGTTTATATTTTTGTTCAGTATACATTTGTAAAGATTAGAGAATGTAACAGTTGATCGATCCATGCACTGTTATATTGTCATGATTTTGGTGAGGGAAAGTAAATGAAAATCTTTTCTTACAATGTGTGTGTGTGTTACCATTTTCTACCACCAGGGCGTTACAACGGTTAGGACTGTTTGTTGGGATTCCTTTAAAAATGTGACTTCCACGTGATTTAGAACGTTTCACTGCTCCAGTATGTAGCGACTTTACGAGCTGTGGAGGCCAGACACACAAGCCACTGTGTATGGTGCTTAGGAGGAGTGTTTGTGTACAGTTTTAAACCCCCTGTCTCATTCCTGCTTTGAACTGAACTTTCAGTTCCTTGAAACTCTGCTGTGTTGTGTTCTGGATATCTATTGGGTCAAGGACACACTTTCCTCAATATCAACACTTGCCAATGTGAGATAGATAGTATTATTGATTAATGGATCAATGGATTGAGTCTTTTAATAGCCTGTGTCCCTTTCAGAGTTTGATTTGTGCTTTTAAAGCAGTGACAAGGTCGTTCAATAATCCACTCCGGAAGGCAAAATTGACAAATTTGGGTTAAGCGAAACAGTTTTTTTTCTTCTCCTGAACTTTATGCACTCTTTTGACCACAACAGTATGGCTGTTTGTCTGTCTGTTTGTTTGTGTGGGGAGGGAGTGTGGAGAGCGAGTGTCTGCAATGTATACAGTAGTTACTAATTGTCTTGATTTAATGTTTGTAAACTAGTTATTTTCTGATTTATAACTCATCTCATTGGTCATTTTTATATACAAAGTGAAGTCAAAGGATTCAATAGAACCACAAAATTTAGTGCCCTGGCATTTGGGGCTCTTCATGAGTCTTAAGTGCTGTAGTTCTGTCTGTCAGATCGAACAATGCAGTGGTTGATGATGGCAAACTGCCTGGATCTGAGACAGAGTGAGACACTGGCCTCTGTTAAGTGCTTGAAGAACTGTAGTCTAAGACTCAATAGAAAGGGCAGACAAAGCAGAAAGTCCTAAAAGTAGTCTATACAGTCCAGTGCATGAATGGACTTCATTCATGTAAAATAGTACATGTTTCAGTTGCTCTGTGTTTTAATTTTTGGAACAATAAGTGATGTTTTCATTAATTTAAAATATTTTTTGGGGGGGTGAAATATAGCCTAGTTTTCTATCTACGTCTAATTCCACTGATGACACAGTCATGATTACCATTCAGGTAGGATACTATACGGTACTATTCAGTTAATTCAATCATGTTTCTTTGCGCATGTGGATCCATTTTAATACGCTCACATAAAGTTGGTGCGTGGCCAATGACTGACCTAGTTTTTCTTGCTGCCTGCTGGTAATTTGACTCGGGTAGGGATTCTAGGGAAGCCGAATGCTGCAGCGACCGAAGGTTGTGTCACGCTGCCAGCTGAGCAAGAGAGAACCGAAGAGCGATGAGGACGTCGAAGAAATAGCGGAATGCAGCAAAGGCCGAAAGACAGACGGTGATCTCTCCTTCTTTACGATGAAACGCCTGTAAGCTAAATTAAATTGTAAGTATGCTATCAGATATTATTGGAAAACGTTATTCGGCAAGATAAGGTTATTGTCAGTAAACTAGCTAGCGAGCTATGATTGCTTACGTTGGCGGACTAATCTTTGGGGGTTTTTCTGTTAGCCAACCTTACATTGAGCTATCTATGTCATGTGAGCTACTTCGCCGTTTATATAGTGCCGTCTATAAATTTATATCAAATAAGCTAGCTAGTTACAACCCGTTAGTTTTATAGCAAACCCCCGCGATTTTGCCTCCAGTTACGTTAGCTTCTAGTGTGCAAAAACATCCCAATTTGGCTAGACTAGTTAGCTAACTAGGTTAGCTAATATGTTGCATGCAAATTGTCAACTAACCAGCAGTGGTGCTTATCAGTACTTCTATTGATGTATACTAAGTAATATTATTATCAAACTTGTAACTGGTTTTAGACAACAATACTACTAATGTAGCTAGGCCTAATAAAAATAGACCGAATGTATTATAGGCATGTCATGTCTGTTAAGTTATATTGCAGCTCTAGCTATGTTGTAACAAAATACTGTTCCAGCAGCAGTAGTCTAGTCTGCTGCAGCAACAATGTCAATGTTACATTGTTAGCTTGGCAGTCAAACCCTGTTTTTGTGTGTATTTTGTTGTTGTCACAGTCATAGACTATTTGGTCGAGGGGGTTAATAATAAACCAGAAACGTCAAACACATTCTGACTGAGGGCCCTGGTCTTAATAGGTGATCTCTCTGCTGAACCAAAATGATGTTTAAACAAACGGACTGTTCACAATGTTCATGGTTGCTTTGTCTTTTCTTTTCAGTGGAATGGTTCGAGATTCAGAGCAGAATACCAAATTGCCTTTCATTACCACTATCAGGAGATTGCCAGGATATTTGAGCATAAAGATGCGAGTGGCATGACAAACTCTTATCTGGTGAAGGCGACCGTCAGGAAGAAGAAAAAATGCATCCGCCAAGTAGCTACGCTTTAAGCTTCTTTCTACTGGCTGTTATTAGCCTCCACGCCCCTGCGGCCTTATCGGCGGCTTCAGATGGAAACAGCACGGAAAACGGTACGGTGGCAGATGGTGGATTTGTCCCCCTCGTGTTCTCGAAAGTAAACCAGATTATCGCCCGTGAGGGCAACTGCGCGCTGATTGATTGCAACGTCACTGGAGACCCTGACCCGAGTGTACAGTGGTTCAACTCGCATGGAGACCTGCTAGACACTGAGACAAGTAAGTCAAGTTCGTAGAATTATTAAGAAAGCCCTGATGTTGCTCTGGCCTCACAATCAGCAGCTGTTCTACAGACATTTTTCTCAAACCAACTTGAACTGTCAGGCTAAAGGCTATTTTAAGTCCAACTGTGTGTGTGTGTGTGTGTGTGTGTGTGTGTGTGTGTGTGTGTGTGTGAGAGAGGGATAACGTTTACTAGTGACATTATGACAGACTATTATGACAATGACGGGGATTATTGTAGTGATGATGCAATGCCAACCCTACAGATAGGGGGGAGATAACAATCATTCATCGACGTCATGATTATGGTATGACAACAAATCAAACATGCTGGCCAGTTGGCTCTTTTTCCAAAACATTGGAGTTCAAAAGTCACAGCTTAACTGTAGATACTTGATACATTACATGGTAGTGGCTTTTAATAGGATGCTGTTGTCGTGGTTCTCTCATTCAGTTGTAGTCTATCTACTGTAGCCTATATGGATGCAGATTGGTGGTCACGGCCACTACGTCGGCTGCCTGTAGATACGTGATACTTTGTTCGAAACAATATTGGGACGCAGCGTGCAACCCATGAATAGGAGTCGCTTCTTCCCCGTTGAACATGACTTTCCTTTGCGTTTCCGGCTTTTGCCGCTGCTTGTTAGCTTTTGATTCCACACACGCGTCGAAGTGAGCCTGGGAACACTTTACGCGGGGGTATAAATGTAGAAGTCCTTCTCATTGAAATGTATGTCCGGTGTCTGAATACATTTCCTGTACCCATTCAGGTTTTCTAGAGACACAACAGACCGGCTGGAGGATTGATGGATTAAGTGTGTGTGCGTGTGTGCACTGCACTATTCATTCTCCGTCTCAAGCCCAACACTATTCAGGCTCTAGAATCGGTTTCTGTCTCTCTGTGTGTGTGTGTCAGCAACCCACTCAGGATGAGCTTTCAGAATATGGAGAGACATGAAATCATCCATCCAGCCACAGTCTAATAACATGCCTCCGTAGTTGTTGTAATGGTAGATGACACTTCATGCGATGATAGGAGAAGAGTGGCCAATGTAGACCCATGGTGAAATATAGCCTGGATGACATTTATTTTGCCTCGATATAACAGAGCTTCTTAATACATTGGATATACCAAGATTACTTTAGTGAGAAGTTCACACATCAATGTAGTAGTAGACAAAGAAGAACCAATTTCAATAGTCAACAGATGTTGTAACTTGATTTAATGTTTGGCTGGCTACTTGCTTGTGGTTCCACATTTACATGACTTGTTTGTCTCTCTGTTGTTAACCAACAAGCATCACGTGCTATTTTTCCAGACGGATTCCATTGTCCCTCAGCCCCACCCTCCATTTAAATATTGAACAAATGGGTTGTGTCCCGAATGGCTCCCTATTTAGTGCACTACTTTTGATCAGGACCCACTACTTTTGACCAGAGCCCCTTTGGGCCCTGATCAAATGTAGTGCACTGCCATTTGGGACTCAGGCACGGAATAAACAAGTGAGTGGCACCTCTCTGCCCGTCTCTTCTTTCAGCTCTAACTCGTCAAGAAAATAATATCAGTAATTGGAGCAAGGTCGGGTCATAAACACTGGTCCACTGCAGGGGGTTCCAGGATAAATGTTTTATTTCAAGTGCAAAATAGCTGGTTCCTGGATTGCAGCCTCGAGGACAGTCCTGCAGGAAGAAATAATATTGATTCAATAGGAATCATATTATGCCTCAAAATGAAAACCACAATGGATGAATGAATTGCCGTTTGTTACAGTTAATTGATTGCGCAAGTATTTTATAGGCAAGTATTTTATAGGCCTAGATTGCTTTAAATATTGAATGAATTGAGCTCTGTGCCAAAAACAACAATGCATGCAGTTAGTCCATTAGTAGCTTGTATGGCTTGTCATTATGCACAATTTATCAAACTTTCAGAATCGGAACCAGATGAACCATACCATCGCCATGGCTAATTCTAAGCATAAGACACCCCAAAAGACTAAATATATCATAAAAGATACAAAATATCCGCATAATATACATGTCTTTTTAAGTTAGCCGACAGCATTGGAAATTCCCCTTACTGAGCTCAGAACCTAGTCAGTACCATCACAGAACCTTTATGATGTCACCTCAATGAAAGTCAACCAAATCAATAATGTGCTAGTTAGGTTGTAGTCATTTTGCTGCAGACTACACACATTATCATGATGAAACTGACATTATATCCAATGTTATGTAAGCTAGTTGGATAGAAAACGGAATATTGTCGCGCTAGGTGTAATAGCATAGCAAGCAACAGGCTAACAAACAAGTGTTATACTAGCCTATTTCATTACATGCTTAATGTTATACTCGTAAAGAGATGACATAGCTGCATACCTTTTATCTTTTGCGTGTTTCTCCTTTTCTTTCCTCAACTGGGCACCTGATGGCTTAGACCTTTTCTTATCCATTTGTGTTGATTTGGCACTGGAGCGTCAATACATTACCCATCCCCCAACACTGTCAACCAGTGTTTTTTTTTTATGGGGGGGTAGATCAGCTTAATATTGCGGAAAGAATGTTGCTTCCAATGTAATTGTCTGCATCATTTCCAATCCCCCATATTTTTGGGGGTAAATATATATATCCATTCACGTATGCATACATATACACATATATACATACACATACCTACATAGACATACATACTATTTTTTAAAGAGTATACCTTTATTATTATTCCCTGCAAACCCTACCACCGATCCCCCAATTGGAGTAAACTGATAAACATTTCTGTTTTTACCTTCAATTTATACACATTTTACAGACACAGTCTACTTTATAATAGTTCTCTCTTGTTTGTTCTTAGTCCTTCCTCTATTTCTGTTGTCCATCCAGTTTGATTTCCACTTGTAACTGTGCTATTTCACAATAGCTCCGCACCTATACACATTTCACAGATCCCGTATGCCCTACATTGTTTATCTTGTTATTAGTCCCACCCTTCAGCTCCACTCAACCTTTCCCATCTATCTTCCAACATCATCCATTTCGGATTTTTATTTGCCATATATTTTTCAACTGTGCTGTGATGCTTCACAAAAGATTTGAAACTTCCTATTCTCATAGCTTCCACGGATTGTAAATTAAAAATAAACATTTTTGCTAAAATAATTATTATATTATTGATTGATTGACTATGGCTTTTCAAATCCCCCAGTATTGCTATCTGTAGCGTTAGTTCTACGCAAATGTTGCAATTCTTCAACCATTCCTGGACCTGTGACCAAAAACGAGCTACATGCGGACAATACCAAAATAAATGGTCTAATGACTCTGCCTCCTCACAGCAGAATCTACAGAGCTGAGAAGATTGTATCCCCCATATATATAACATTCTATTAGTTGCAAGAATTTTGTACAATAATTTAAATTGAAAAATTCGAAGTTTTGAATCCGGCGTTGTTTTGCGTATCAATTCATAAACCATGTGCCATGGAATGGGTACGTCAAATCTCTTCCCAACTATTTATATGGCACAGCTGTAAGTTTTTTGGTCCTTAAATGAAATTGGTATATGTTTTTATTTATCACACTTTTCTTTAACCGTTTGTGTTCTTTAATATAAGGCCGACATACAAGTTCCTTACTTTTATCCCCTTCCACCTGCCTCTTCCATTTTTGTGGTAATGCTGCAATTAATTGGTTGTAATTTTGGGTAGAGCAGACATTTCCATATGTCTGTGTTAGCTGCATGTGTGACATTACTCCACCAGTCCTATTTATGATATCATTCACAAAAATTATACCTTTTTTAAAAATTTCTTCGATAAATACATTTTTTTTTTTAATCAATTACTATATTTGAATTTAACCACAAGATTTGTTGTACTATTTGTTCCGTCCTTTCAGGTGGATTAAACTGAAATTGCAACCAACTTTCTAAGGCTTGTTTAAAAAATAAAGATATTTTGGAGATTATTTCCTTTTCAAGCAACCGAAAGTGAGCAGGTGTAATCTGAATAAAGGGAAAAAGGCCCTTCTTGAACATAGGATGAGACATTCGTACCAATCTACTAGAGAACCAGTTTGGATTTAAGTATAACTTTTGTATGACTGATGCCTTTAGTGAGAGGTCTAATGCTTTAATATTTAATAATTTCTGCCCTCCGAATTCATATTCGTTATATAAATAGGCCCTTTTAATTTTATCTGGCTTGCCGTTCCAAATAAAATTGAATATTTTTTGTTCATATAATTTAAAAAGCAGGTCACTAGGTGTAGGCAAAACCATAAGCAAATAGGTAAACTGTGAAATGATTAAAGAGTTAATCAGGGTGATTTTCCCACAAATAGACAGGTATTTTCCTTTCCATGGTAGCAAGATCTTATCTATTTTTGCTAACTTTCTATAAAAATTTACTGGAGTGAGATCATTTCTTTCTTTTGGGATTTGTATACCGAGTATGTCCACATCACCGTCAGACCATTTAATTGGTAAACTACATGGCAATGTAAAATGTGTATTTTTTAGTGATCCAATACGTAATATGGTACATTTATCATAATTTGGTTTTAATCCAGAGAGGATAGCAAATGTATCTAGATCCTCTAAGAGGCCGTGGAGAGATTCTAGTTGTGGTTTTAAAAGAAAACACAAATCATCAGCGTACAATGACACCTTAGTTTTTAGGCCCTGGATTTCTAATCCCTTAATATTAATGTTTGATCTAATTTTAACAGCTAACATTTCGATGGCAATAATAAATAGATATGCCGATAGTGGACAACCTTGTTTTACTCCTCTAGATAGTTTAAAACTTTCTGAGATGTAGCCATTATTTACTATTTTACACCTAGGGTTACTATACATATTTTTTACCCATTTTATAAGAGATTCCCCAAAATTGAAATATTCTAGGCATTTATATATAAACTCCAGTCATACTTTATCAAAAGGCTTTTCAAAATCAGCTATGAAAACCAGGCCTGGTGTCCCCGATATTTCATAGTGTTCTATTGTTTCCAGTACTTGCCTTATATTATCTCCAATGTATCGTCCATGTAAAAAAACCTGTCTGATTAGGATGAATAATATCTGCCAAAACTTTTTTTATTCTATGCGCCAAGCATTTTGCTAGGATTTTTGCATCACAACACTGAAGTGTAAGAGGTCTCCAATTTTTTAAATGGACTGGATCTTTATATATACCACTTGGGTCCTGTTTCAGTAATAATGATATCACACCTTCTTGTTGCGTGTCTGATAATCTATCATTTATATAGGAGTGGTTAAAACAAGCTAATAATGGTCCTTTGAGTATATAAAAAAAAAAATTTGTATACTTCCACTGGTATGCCATCCAGTCCTGGAGTTTTCCCATCCTTAAAGGCCCCAATTGCATCAAGTAGTTCCTCCTCTGTAATTAGGCCTTCACATGAGTCTTTCTGTACAGATGTTAATTTAACATTATTATTAGGGAAAAAATACATACAATTAGTTTCAGTTAGTGGAGATGGAGCCTGAAACGAAAATATATTCTTAAAGTACTTTACTTCCTCTTTCAAAATATCATTTGGTGAATCATGCGTGACTCTATCATTTGTAACAAGTTTTAATACGTTTTTTTTGGTAGCATTTCTATATTGAAGATTGAAAAAGAATTTGGTGCATTTTTCCCCATATTCCATCCAGTTCGCTTTATTTTTGTAATATATTACACTGGATCTTTCTTGAATAAGTTCCTCCATTTCTTTTTGTTTTTCCTCTAACTTATTCTGTGCCTCTATGGTACCGTTTTTATTGTTATCTAACTGTACTGTTAGTCCTTCAATTTCCTTTGTTAATATGGACTCTTTTGATCGAAATTGCTTTTGTTTTATAGATGAGTACTGAATTGCATGGCCTCTAAAGGCACACTTAAAAGTGTCCCATAACATAGGTACAGCAGATCTCCATATTGTATGTCTAAAAAAGTCAGTTATAAATTCTTCTGTCCTAGTTCTAAACAATTTATCATCTAGTAGGCTTTGATTAAATTTCCAATATCCTCGCCCACGTGGAAATTCTGTAAGAGTAATATATATGCCAATTATGTGATGGTCCGACCGCATTCTGTCCCCTATCAAACTCTTTTTAACTTTTGGTGCCAGAGAGAATGATATAAGAAAGTAGTCAAGGCGACTAGCTTGATTAAGCCTCCGCCATGTATATCTCACTAGGTCAGGGTATTTAAGTCTCCATTTATCCACTAATTCCAATATATCCATGACATTCCTGATTTCCTTAAGTGCCTGAGGGTGATAGTTTGTAGTGTGATTTCCTTTCCGGTCCATAGAGGTATTTAAGACCGTATTAAAATCTCCCTCTATAATAATAGAGTCTAGTGTTGCTTGTAGAGTTGATACATTCTTATATATATTGTCAAAGAAGCTTGGATCATCATTATTCGGACCGTATAGGTTAATAAGCCATATGTTTATTGTCCAATAACATATTTAAAATAATCCATCTACCTTGAGGATCTGTTTGGACAAGTTGCACATTTGGATCAAAGTTATTATTAATTAAAACCATCACCCCTTTTGAATTTCTTTGCCCATGGGAGAAATATATTTCGCCCCCCCAGTTCTTTTTCCACAAAACTTCATCTAAAATTGTTGAATGGGTTTCCTGTAAACAGTAGATATTATAATCCTTCTCTTTTAGCCAGGTAAATACTGATCGTCTTTTCTTATTATCTGCTAAGCCATACAATTGTAACTGGCTATACTTATTTCACCACTTACCATAATGAGACACACCTTTCAATTATTTTTATCAAAATATATGTTTGTAAACGTCCTATTAAAAAGTAACATAATGATTGAGTGTCTATATAGTTGTACCATGACATTTGCATCTCCACTAAGCAAACCTCCAATTGGTCCCCACTATTCCACCCGCCAAAAGCCCCCATCTTGAGTTGGGTTGTCATCCCAATGCCCGGCAGACCACCCCCGACCCCCCGCATCGCACAGCCCCGGACCGACTGGGATCCATCCTTCGAAAAGTGCACACAGCACCATCCACCGAAGCAGATCCATTGCCAAATGCATTTCCATCGCCCTCACCTCGATTTTTATTACATATTGCTGTGAATCATCCTCTATAGTCCCTAACATCTTTTACTTCTTCCTTCGCAACAGTTGTGGGATACACACATACACCCACACACATTCAGCCCTTACCCCCACACAACCATAAGCTCACCCTCTCAACAATTGCACCATCCCAGAGCCCAACTCAAGATGGGTCATGATTTACAAATGTACTTGCAGCTGCGGCTGCATGAGAAGGCCTGCAAGACCGCCCAAAAAATGAGCATAAATGTATAGATTTATTTACCATTGTCACATCCTAGATGATGGAGGTCAAATGTACACCTTCTTCCTGAAACACCCACAATACGGTCATCCATTTTGACCATGTTCCCAAGCATCTCCATGCAGTCCGATTGGTTTCGTGCCACCAGGGCCACAATAATATACCCCCTCTCTGAATGTCTGAGTGTGACCCCCTCCCCATGGGTTACTGCAGCTAGTGTTGCCAGCACTGCCACTGCCTGGGTGGGGGCACCCCACCGGAAGCCCCACCGGCTAGGTACAAGGTCATCAAGGTTCTCATTAGCAGCTTTGAGAATTTCCTTGTTTATTATGCTCTCCCTTTAAGGGGCTTTGGCTTTGCAGGACCAACCCTGCCAAGCAGGCTCAGAATCTTGAGGGGGCAGTGCTGCTCTTGGTCCCTGACCTCATTTTGGCTGCATACAGACCGCATACAGCATGCACATAAAACAGTTAGGGACTTCTCCTTAGTATCTGGGCCATTCATGTGGGTGTCTAGGGTATAGGGCCATGGACCGTACCATTAAAATAGGATAATAAATAATTAGATATAATTTATTTTAAAAATGTAGTTCCCCATGATAGGACAATAAATAAATAAGACGTGTAATTCATTATAAAAGTATATCCATCATCTGAACAACATTGAAAGCCCTCTCATACCCGGCCCACAGCAATACACTGGCTCTGGGATATGCAACTATTTCATTACTCACTCACTCAACTTTCCAAACATAACAAATAAAAATAAACACACACCACACCATCCACACATACTGTGCCTTCTGTTTACTTAGTTTTTATCTTCACTATATAGAAATAGTGCTTGTGTTCAATTAGTTATATGTGAAGATTTATAGAAAAGCTATATTTTGTATTGTTACAATCAGTAACCGGGCTTGAATTGTGTTTATTTTCCTCATCTATGAGAACTTTGTAATTTTTTAAAATAACCATGGAGTAATCTTTGTGTCTCTGAACAACTGGTTATCAATATATAGTTTATCAACGACGAGAGCTACTCGTTTCGCTTTTAATCTATTTTCTTTGAAAATTGGATACAGAACTTTGCGCCGTTCTGCAATTTCTTTCGGAAACTGATCATTCATGCCAATTTTGGTCCCAGCAAGTCTTTTACCTAGGCTTTTAACCATTATTTTATCTTTAAATGAAGCAAATTTGGCAACGCTTGGGCGTTCGTACCTCTGCCCTCTCTGTCCGAGGCGGTGTACACGTTCAAGTTGTATCTTATCGATAACTTTGCGCGGTATCTGAAGCGCTGCAAAAAGGAACTCTCTAACTACAGATTCAGGAACCTCTCCTTCTTTCTCTTGGATACCTGTAAGTACCAAATTCTCTCTCATGGATCTAGTTTGTATGTCCAGTAAGCCTTCCTTCAGAACGTTGTTCTCCTTTTTAAATTCATTCATTTCGGTTTCAATCTTATTGACCGTCCCTTTTAGCGCGTGTGTTTTCTTCTCCAAAGCCGCGGCTTTTTCATCACTCATCTCTACGCTTGCCTTCAACTCTTTTATATCTTTACTAACTAATTCAAGTCAAGACTTAACCAATTCACCTTGGTGGTGTGCAGACTGGTTTTATATTATTCTTAACGATTTTGCACAAACCAGGAAAAAAATGCAACAATATGTCTGTGAAACTATATATCCACAGTATTATGAATGAATTGTGGTTTATTTGGTAGCATTTTGTAGTGCGACTGTACAGTACTAATGCAATTAGTAAAATCAAAGTTAGAGGTCCCCGCTCCCCCTACCTCAGGCTTCCAGTGGGGAGACCTGAGGTCAACCTACCCCCCCCATCTCCTACTTCTGAGTGGAAGACCTTCCCAGGCAGTAGCCTGCCTAGCTCACAAACTAGAATCAGGGCGCCCACTCCGACAAGGTTAACTGACCCACAAGGTGACATGATATCATTGATGTGACGTGCAAATGAGCGATAGAAAACCGATCACGCAAGGGTCACCACTACAACAAAAAATTGTGCGGGCACCCCATGTCGCCCATACCTAAATCCGCCAATGTCTAGCCTGATTCCAGAGATAAGGTGAGGGAGCTATGAAGTGGTTTCTGGCCCCAGAACTAGGCCTACGGTAGAATAATAGAAATAGAATGATCAGAACTAGGCCTACAGTGGAAGAATAGAAATAAAATGATCAGAACTAGACCTACAGTGGAAGAATAGAAATAGAATGATCAGAACTAGGCCTACAGTAGAATAATAGAAATAGAATGATCAGAACTAGGCCTACAGTAGAATAATAGAAATAGAATGATCAGAACTAGGCCTACAGTAGAATAATAGAAATAGAATGGTCAGAACGGGGGGTGGGAAAGGTTGACATAAATGGGAATTACCAATCCAGTCTCTATATATGCAGTGTAAAATGCAAGCCTTCGCAGAAAGGCTGGCCTGGGCTTCTAGCTATAAAAAGCTCTTACCCGTGAGTGTCATGACAAACTGTAGCAGATACCTTAGCCTGGCTACTGCTGTCTCTGCAACCTGGAAATGCATGTGAAGGAACCACAAACAGTTCTTAAAAGGGAAATGGCCCCCGTTTCTATGGTGCAACATGTTTTTTTTAGCAATGTTCCATAATATTTTCTGGTTAGGCCTATCCTTTACCATTGTTCATGACCTGTAGATTATTACGATGACTCGGGTCAGGAGTTGTCCATCTACTACCTGACTGGACTACTGTCCCCGAGTATGAAATATGAGGCTGGCATGATATGGAAAAACGCGCAGTTGGTTTCAGCGACGCGCTCTCTCTCGTTTTTAGGTGGCAAGTGGCTGCTGACAGACGATGGCATCCTCAACATCACCGACATCAGGTTCGCCGACCGGGGCAAGTACACGTGCATGGCGTCCAACGTGCACGGCAGCGCCAACTGCACGGTGACCATGCGGGTGGTCCTGCACAACGGGGACCTGGGGGCCTACTACGTGGTCGTGTGCCTCGTCACCTTCACCATCATCATGATCCTCAACATCACGCGCCTCTGCATGATGAGCAGCCACCTGAAGAAGACCGAGAAGGCCATTAACGACTTCTTCCGCACAGAAGGCGCCGAGAAGGTTGGTGTCGTGTCTTACTATACTTGTGAGGACCTTACGTCGATATAGTGCCTTTGGGGTGTGTATTTGTAACTGGGGTATGTGATGTTTTTAATAATTATTGTATGGTGAAACATTTTCCATCCTATATTTATTTAAATGTCCAATAAAGTTATATTCTATATTCTCCAACTCTAAAGCTCCAGAAGGCGTTTGAGATCGCCAAGCGCATCCCCATCATCACGTCAGCCAAGACCCTGGAGCTGGCCAAGGTGACCCAGTTCAAAACCATGGAGTTTGCCCGTTACATCGAGGAGCTGGCCCGCAGCATCCCACTGCCCCCCCTCATCATGAACTGCCGCACTTTCATGGAGGATATCCTGGAGGTGGTGGGGGTTGAGGAGATGAGGCACACGTTCCTCCGACAGGCCCCAGAGGGGCACCACCTGGATGGGGTATCGGGATGCCGGGCGGCCCTGGTGCAGGGGGCCCTGGTCGGGGTGGGGCCCGGCGACGTCTTCACCGTCCTCCGGGAGAGGGAGCGTTCCGGATCCCCCGCAGCGGATTCCGACGACGCGTCGTTGCACGAGCAGCCTCAGCACATCGCCATCCAGGTGTCCATTCACCCCCCGCTGCCCATGGAGGCCCCGGCTCTGGCTGAGGCCACGCCCACTCCCATGTCTCCTCCGCCGTTGGCTCCCCTTCACCTGGAGGAGGAGGAGCAGCAGCAAGAGGAGCAGGGTTCCGAGCAGGAGCCAGTGGAGGAGGTGGGGTTGGAGGTGGAGTCAGAGGTTACTACTAAGCTACAGCCTGGTCAGGTGATCTATGAAAGCCATGTGTAAATAGGAGTGAAAAAACAACAAACGCTCCCGAGGAGGGATGAATGATCCTGTCCTATGCATTTCCCAACCCCACCCTCAAAAACATAGAATATGTCAAGAAAAGGTCATTTTATTTCACTTTTCAACAGAACTAGCTTAAAACTCGAACCTAGCTACGTATGTAGGTCTGTCTCTGGATTATATTATAATAACCTAGTCTGGATTACAATAAATTAACTCGATAAGACATTGCGTATCATCCCTCATGCTTATGGATCTACATGTTGAATGTATTGTGGGAGAGGAGAGGATAATCAATATTTGATATATGTAAGTATAAAGCAATGTATAGGGCCATTTTATTTGTTTCGTATTAGTGAACAGAGGAAAAAAAGAGCGGTTTGTTATTCGATTCAAGCATTCTCGAAAATCGATTTTCAGGAAAGCGACTTGACGATTATGCTTTAATTTTGTTGCAGTATTCTGTTTCATGATCAATTCATAAATTAGCTCCAAGCTGACGTCGTGCAATCACTGTTACTAAGCAGACCACAAAGGCTTTTTTTTTTTTATACTTCAAAATATTGCACATTATCCTACCACTGTTACAACCAACCTGGACCTGCAATTTATGAATCATGTTCATTTCAAATGCATTAAACTCGTATATTAATGACAATAATTGGATCATGACTAACATTTCAGTGGATGATTGAAGACTAGTTGTTTCAGGCCTTCTGGTCTGCGATCCTTTTAATAATCACATGACCACTATAGCCTTTCTAGTAAGTGGTTCATTGAAACATTTTCTGAAAAATTGTATTAGACATTTAGTTATAATTATTGTTATCATGACCCACCGTGGTGTTTGGATCACGCACAACTTCCTAGATGCTAGACGTTTGACCATTTTGCCTTTATGGTCCCCATTATGTTTCCTAGTATGCAATATTTCCCCCCTCCCATTTTTCTTTTTTGAATGGGTCTCAAACCCCAACCCTCTTCCGTACATGCTTTAATAAGAGGCTACACGTGAAATGAGAGCGATGTATTTGGATTAGTCTTTAACCGGACTAAAAATGCTTTCCTTCTGCTTAATAGTCGGGGGAGGGAGGGGGGGTTCGATGTTGCTCTGCTTTAAAATTATGCTCTTGGTGGTTTTTTTGTAGTGAAAATAAAATCTGTCTGCTGTGTTACCATGGTTTCCTCCAGTTTGTTTTAATCGTGCATTAACAAAGCTTTGTGCCATCCTACTGTAGGTCTCTCTCCCTCTCTGAAAGGACCATGACACCTCATCACCCGATGCGTTCCTCCAATCAGCCTCACTCACTCCCAATGTACATGAGAACAAAAGGCAGCCATCTTGTTTTTGTTACCATAGTTACAATGGTCATTATAGATGGGTAGCGCGCAAGTGAACATTTGTTTTAAGCTCACTCTTGTCTTCGCAGGAAGGAGCGTTCAGGAGAAGCAAAGCATTAACCTAAGCATGCGTAATGTGACGCATACAGGCGGCGATTGTGTACACACACACACACTAAAAGCCAGCTTCTAAGAAGTCTGCACACAGCTCTCCCATAGAAATAGCCTAGTGGATTTATAAGGAGCCTAACAGGTACAAAGGCATGCAGAGCTGCATGTGAATGGGAAGCCAGGCCTAGGCCAGCGACTGGCAGATCCCTGTACTGTATCAGAAGACTTCGGTATGAGAGAAGAAAAACTGACTGCGAGATTCTGTGAGCACTGAAAGCAGACTGAGTGCAAACTGACTGGTGTTAGAAGCTGTCTTTATACCACTCACAACTCTTAACAGGAAAAGAGGCTTTCACAAAGACTGGTTTGTTTTGGAAGTCTGGGTGGCACAGCATTTCTTTCCCCTCTGTTCTTTGACCCAGCGTTCCTCCTCTCATTCCTCTACACTAGTGTTCCCCCTCCCGCTTCTCTACACGGTCACGCCTTTCCTTTACACCAGTGCTCCTGTGGCTACAGAGCAGCTTCTGATCTGAAGATTCTATCAGCGTTATTGTGCTTTGCATAGGTGGAGTTGTGTATTGTATCACCAAATTCATCTTGTTCACTGAGAAAAGCTTCACACATGAGTTGTGCTGTATAGCAGAATACCATAAAAATAGTTGGCTTGTTCATCCTTTTACCTCAATAATAGAATCCTGTTAATGTCTAAAATATAATTAAGAACCCACTGACACATTTTTGCAATTTTCAAATTTTAATTTAAAACAATTAACTTTTACATATTGTTTTAAATGTACAATCAAACCATCATACAATTAATGTACAACTAACTACCATAAATAAAAGGAAAAACATTGATCAGTATGAAGTTATGAAAATAAGTGTTTGGTGACACCACATGGGTTAACAAGGACGATGCGCTCGTCAACCAACAGCAGGGTTGAATCCATTGGGGCAGGGTTTCCCAAACTCGGTCCGGAGGCCCACCCTGGGTGCACATTTTGTCTTTGCCCTCGCTCGACACAGGTGATTCAAAATAATCAACGCTTGATGAGTTGGTGCTAGGGCAAAAAACTAAATGTGCACCCAGGACCGAGTTTGGGAAACCCTGCATTAGGGCACGCAATGGAAAACGTTTTAAAAACATTTGGCAACGGAAAATATCAGTTTCTTATTGGACCAAGTCCCTCCCTGTTTGTTTTATGTTTGGTGCCTAATGAATATGACCTAAAACTATCAATGTAATAGAGAGAAACATGTAGTCACCACTTGCCTACACACGCTTTAAAGTGTGCCTCAAATGGCACCCTTTTCCCTATATATTGCACTATATAGAAAAACGGGTGCCATTTGGGACACAGCCATAGCCTTCGCTAAGGTGCTACTCTATGCATCTTGTCATTGAAACAAAGCCAGAGAGAGAGGACTTCTTTGACTGGCGCGCGCATTGAGGTCGCTGCTTCCTGTGGTGAACCACACATTAAAAGGGTGAATCAGATATACGATCCTATATTATTTTTTCCTTGAGTCTAGGTTTACACATGGAAGGTTCAAAACTTTTTCCTTTTGTGTACTGTGCGCTTCTACATATCCCCAAGTAAAATATACAAGAGACTTTATTGAAGTTTAAAGGAGTTACTGGCACACTTCCAAAAAACGTGGTATGGTCATTTGAGTGTTGTATGAAATGTACCTCCTATTTCAGTCCTTTCAAATCATGTTTTAAATCTACAAATGCGAAGAAGATTTCATGTTGAACCTGACAACTAGGCAGAGGAGGAGATATGCAAGAAAAGATTAAGCTCCAGTGGAAAATACAAGACACATTTCTCACACCATGAGGCAGCTTAATTAAGCAAAGTAAAATATCTAAGACATGGTTACTGTGCAGTATTACCATCAACATCCTCATAATCATCCATTTATTTTGTTCACTTAAAAAAAAAAAGTGGTTTTCCAGTCTTGACTTTGTTTCATTTACAAGCCGTAAAAAGTTACTTGATTATGTATATATCAATACTCTAAAAGTAGTTGCATTAGTAATAGTTTGAAAAGAAAAAAGGATACATTTTTTTCTCCAGTAACAGAACGCAACCTTGAGTTAATGTTCCTATATTTTTTTTTGATATGCCCACCTTCAATGTCGGAGAAACGGACAAGTCTTTTCTCATCTGATACTTATGCGCACACACCTCTATGGCATATTGCCTACCTGGCTCAGATCAAAAAGGTACGCACATGCGCGCACACACAGAGTTATTCACCCTTTACTTCAACAGGGGGTATATGTAACCGATGAGTATCGGACTCTTCTGTACAGAATGTTTTCACATACATCAGAGAGAGACATTTTGTTCTTGAACTACAACACTCAGACATTAACTAACTACTCCAGTACATCCTGCTTGTACCCTTGATCTTCCTTCCTCTCTCACACACACACACACACACACACACACACACACACACCTTGGAGCAACGCCCAGTCTAATATCAGGCGGATGCATTTAGGGGGGAGGGTGGGAGAGTGTTGTTTCAGGTTACTATGACAACCTGATTGGAACGTGGAGGTGAAACGCACACATGCATTCTCTCGCTCAAAGAGAGTTCACAGGTAAACAATGCTTTTGAGGACGGACTGGGGGTGGGAGGGACACAGTGGGGGTGGAGCCTGGCAGGGCTGACAGCCAATCAGCAGTCGAGGTGTCTGAAGGTCCCTCCTCGCATCCTAGCGGATCATTCTGACCTCTTGCCTCGGTAGCCAGGCTTCAGGCTCACAGCAATGTACGCCAGCGTGAGCCAATAGAAACAGGACAAGGACGAAGGAGCATGAAGAGTGTATGTTTGAAGGAGGTGCAATTCGGCTAGTGGCATGCTTGTGTGGCATCTGTGTATGAGTGAGTCTGATCTCATGTATGTATGTTTCTGTGTGTAAATGGAGGTGCGTGTTAAAATTGCATTCCTTGTGTATATATACCCCAGCCTATAGTAGCTGCTACCTAGGGACCAAAACGTCCCTCACAGCAGCCATTTTTAAAGTCCTTTTAGAGTCTGTTTGTCTCTTCCTTCCTGTGGCCTCTAGAGGGCTCTATTGGGTTCAGTCAGTCTGGTTTAGTATTGAGGTGGATTTGGGGTGGTGTGTCCCAGAGGGGGTGGGCTGTGCGTCATAGGGTGGAGCCGCGGCCGTCCAGTAGGTTTACCACCTCCTCCTCGCTTTCCTCCTCGTCAGCTTGACGACCCGGGAAGGCGGTGACTAGTTGAACATTATGTTGTCGGGGTCTTGGTTGGCCATCTGGGCCATATGACGAAGGATATCTTTTTTTGTGATAATACCAAGGAGACGCCTGCAGGGGGAGAGAGAGAGTGAATGAGAGAGTGTGTGTAAGAGAGACAGAACGAGTGAGAGAGATAGGGGGGGAGTGAGACAAAGATTGAGAGGGATAGAGAGAGAAAAAAGAGAGTTAGTCAGTGATGAGCTGGCAGGGAGCACAGTCTGGTTGGCGTGGGAGAGAATTGTATCGTGTTTTTGTTGGCTAGTGCGGTTGGTTGGATAGTCGGTGGTGGTGGTTTTGGCCGTGGATACAAAGGTGGAATCAATCGAGAGAATGATAACATTATCTAACCAAAGAAATAATATTATCTAACCAAAATAATGGGCTCTGTTAACTGACAAAATTATGGCAATTCGTTTGGGGCTTGGTTATTAATGATAAGATTTATATTATTTTGGGGCCTGACACTTAATGATAAGTTGATTTATATCAAAAATAAAAATGACTATATAATACTGATGAATTACACAGTCTAGAGAAGCAATGCTCCATTTCTTCCAAACTGTATCTGCATTTTAGCCCAAGGTGATACAGGGAATACAGTAACCACTCAGACAACCGTGACTGTCAGTGTCACTGCAGCCATGCCAACAAAAACACGAGTCCCACTAGTGCCAAGGAAGGATACGAGGTGGAGAGGAGGAGGTGAGTAACCAAGGGAGAATGGTGAGTGAGTGATTCTCGTTAGAAGCCTGGAGGAGGAAATGAACTGAACACACTAGGAAGAGCAAGACTGAAAACCTTGCCTTACCAACCAAACCTTCACAGTCCTCAGAGATAAACATTCTGGAACACCCAGTCAAGCGTCTTCAGGCTCATTGCTACCGGCTCCCTTAAAAAGGTTACTACTTTGAGAGCCAGGTCACAATTGGTTGAAATGTAAAACACAGAGGGTCAATTACCGTTTGCTACCATTGTGCAACCGGATAGTAATTAGATGTCCATTAGGACATCCTGATTCCTAAAATTGCATTTTTGTTTTGTTTTAAGGGAGACACTTGTGCTCTTGAACTGAGATTTCGTGAGAAACACATCTGCAGACACTGGAGAGCGAGACACAGACGTTGAGCTGAGAGAGTGGTGAGAGGAGGTGAGGCTGTCTTTCAAAGCGTCTCAGAGTAGGAGTGCTGATCTAGGATCAGTTTAGCCTTTAAGATCCTAACGAATATGATTATAAGGACGGGGGGAGGCTGATCCTAGATCAGCACTCCTACTCTATGACGCTTCATGAATACGGTCCCTGGTCTACAGAACAGGCCTGTTGAAGGCGGGGCACATGTAGGAAGTGGAGTGGAGGGGACCAGATCTGAAGTGAGGGAGGTTGAGGTGGGAGGCAGCGGGTGAGGCACGGGGGTTGAGTTCAGGTGAGAGGGGGTTGAATGAGGGGTGGGTGGGTACTGTTTAGGATCAGGGTGGGATGTGTGTTGCTTGTCTTAGCTGGCTACCTATACTATAGGTATTAGCTACCACCACCATCACACCACCATCACTTCACCACCATAGAGTTCACTCTCTCAGGAGGGTTCTACTAGGCCTACGGCAGGACGGGAGGGACACTAGATGCTAAATCTCCCCCCTCCCGGAACAACCAACGGTCCGCTCCAACGTAGCGGCCGGTTACTCGCCAATCGGTTAAGGGGACGCCGGCGGCGCTACGAGCTGTCGGGTCAGATGTCGTCGATCTGTTGGTCCGCCAGACAGACGGACGGACGGTGACCCAGTTGGGGGTTGGGGGGGGCGAGAGGGAGGGGTAAAAAGAAAGACAAAAAAAAAAGGAAAACAAAACAGGAAGAAGCAGTAATTAATTGAAGTCAAACTGTACTACGTCCAAAATGGCACCCTACTCCCTTCATAGTGCACTACTTTTGAACTAGAAGTACATTATACAGGATATAGGGTGCCATTTGGGATGCTTTTAAAGTGAAATTATGTCATGTTTGCGTGTGAAGGTTTTTAATGGGCCGAGTGATACACACACAAAAAACAGGCATGGCTACATGGCTGTACGCAAGTTATAGGGACGGGGACGGGGGGGACGAGATCAATATACAATCAGTATATTCATGCTTCTATCTATATTCTATAATAACTTCTTATAGCAGATGAAGCAGCCCCTACTACTGATGACGGGACTAATAGCTAGTGGGATGTCGTTGATGGAAATGGCGGTGGAGCAACAGTACGTAACGAGGATCTAACTAATCAAGCTTCAAATGACAGTTCCCATCAAAGTCCAACATTAAAGGACCCATAACAACACCACTCATTTAGAGTAGATCTTTAAAAAAAGATACATCTTACTAACTGTTGTTAATGACTAGTAGTGAATGAAGAGGCAGACCAGAGAGTGACAGAGTGGCACTTGTGTTTGTGAATGATATGGTATCCAGTGAGGAGAAAGTGGATGCACCCCCCCCCCCCCCCCCCCAAAAAAAAGAGTGCATTTGTGAGTGAGTTGAAAATATGACACAGTAAGACGAGTGGGTTGCTATTGGAAACGGGAACTGTCAGTTACACTTTCATGCGTCGCGCCTGGGTAGGTGGGGCCTAAGAGGCAGAAATGGGGAAGGGGGAGAGGTCAGTGGAATGGGAGGGGGCAGGGGGAGGGGCTAGTCACCAGGGGCTCCGTGTGTTCCTTGAGCTCCTCCAGATGCTCTAATATATTCTTCTTAGTGATGACGCCCAATACAATCCTGTACAAACACACACCTGTTACTCAGGAGACGGCCCACGTCGCGCAAACACAGAGAAAGACAGAGAGAGACAGCAGCATAAAGCATACAAAACACAAAAATAATAACTTATAGAAACATAAATAAACGTAACTTAAACATGACATAACGTAGTGTCAAATCATAACAAAGTACCAAACAAATCCTAATAGTGTTGCTTTAAAAAGGTAAATAGACGTCAATAAATATACTACTACTGATGGTGATTTTATATCAGTATGTGTCAATTGGATGCCAACTAGTGTTATTCGTGCATACGATTCATCTTTGTGTCGGTTTCAATAACTTCCTCGTTCATTTGTAATGGATTCTAACCTTGTGAGTCGTACAGAATCAAGTATTGTAGATAAATAACCGAGGATATAGTATGTCTGATGTTTCTACGTTTAGCCTAAATGTATAGCTACTGAATGATACATCCAATGCGACCAAAGGTGGCATCAAACAATAGAAAATGATACAATTATAACAAAAAGAAATGTATAAAAACAAAGGACTGCTGTCATCTGTAATCTCAGTCACTCTCCTGACTGTGTCTAAACATCCATCTTTAAACATATAGACTATGACTGCCGGGTAATAACGCACAGAACGAGGGTTTCTATACTTCTCTGGAAACAGCTCTGGTGGACATTCCTGCAGTCAGCGTGCCAATTGCACACTCCCTCAAAACTTGAGACATCTGTAGCATTGTGTTGTGCAAAACGGCACATTTTAAAAGTGGCCTTTTATTGTCCCCAGCACAGGGTGCACCTGTGTAATGATCATGCTGCTTAATCAGCTTCTTGATATGCCACACCTGTCAGGTGAATGTATTATCTTGGCAAAGGTGAAATGTACACTAACAGGGATATAAACAAATCTGTGCACAAAATTTGAGCGAAATAAGCTTTTTGTGCGACTAAAATTTCAGGGATTTTTATTTCAGTTCATGAAACATGGGACCAACACCTTACATGTTGCGTTTATATTTTTGTTCATACATCATTGGATGCACACTGTCCTGTAATTCCTGTTTTAACCACCAGGTGTCTCTTTAGAGTCATATTCAACGAGTGAGCTTGTACAGTACAATTGAAGACCACCAACTTCTAAACATGACACAGGAGTCCCTCCAAAGGAAACTGGATAAAAACAATTTTCTGTCTCAAGCTTGCATGATGTGAATTTTTCAAATCTATGATTTACGCTCACTATTTCTCAATGAACATACTGCATTCCTTAGAGCTTCTTAGTCATGCTACTGAATAAACTTAGATAGGTTTCCTCTCTGTATGATACCTGTTCTATAGTAATGGTAGTAGTATATTGGTGATTGTGTTTCTCTCCTGTCTGGTATTTGTTAAGTGGTATTTCAGTAGTAAGCGTAGCGGAGCTAGCATTTAGCTGAGAGGCCATGCAGGTTACAGCCTACAGGTTATAACACCATGGTTCCCAGTGTCCATGCATCACCCTACAGTGAGGCGATGCATGGCTAGGATGTCCCATTATCCAGACTTGCATATCACTTCAAATGCATGATGTTCAATGCCAGTAGTGTGTGTATATTGGAACAGACCTTGAGAGTGTGTTGTTTGGTTTGTGTTGAGGGAACTCGGTGTTGCCTGTTGAGATGTTAGTTCAGGTTGACAACACGGAGGCTGAGGTAAGGAGGACTTAGGAAGACTCTTTCCCCCAGTGTTCCCTCCTCGTCTTTCACCCCCACCCCTCCAAAAAAACATCCCCCCCATTTTGAAGCTGTGATTCCCTCATCCCTTTTTCTTCTCCCCCCTTCCCCTGCCCTATTTCCCATGGCACCCTAGCGATTACCCCTCCCCCACCACCACACACACCCCACCCTCTCCCTCTCGTTTCACTCTTTATGCATCACCAGACATTGTCGGAGGCTCAGCTTGGACAAACTCCCAACCCTCCGATCCCCCCCAGCCATCACCCCTTCCCATGCCACCCTACCCCTCTCCCTTCTCTTCCCCTCATCTCATCTCACCCGTTGTGTGTCACCAGACACTGGCGGAGGCCCAGCTTGCGGAAGATGTCCACCACGATCTCCATGGGCGTGTGGTCGGTCACGGTGAAGGGGCTCATGTCCAGGATGGAGCGCAGCTTGAGGGGCCGCGGGCTGTCGGCGGGCAGCGTAGGGGCGTGCTGCGTGAAGTAGACCCGCGACGTCAGCAGGATACCCTCCTGCTTCCGCCGTGCGTTCTCTGTTGACGGTTGGGAGGGAGAGAGAGAGTGGGTGGGTGGAGAAAGAGAAATTAAATTTGGTTAAGCCGGGGGGGTACCACATAGAGCCCTGCACGGGCATGAAACCCGAGCCATACCCATGCGATGTTCTGGTCCTACCCTACCCAGGAACAATTTTTTGTGCCAAATGTAAGGCCCGGCCCTGCCTGAAATCAGAAATAACTTTCTCTGTTAGTATATCCATTAGCTGCTCCTCTCAGTCTGTCACTCACTTCCTGCCCGCTGCTGACACTGCATGTGCTCTGGGAGTATCCATAGCAACGGCTCTGCTTGGGTTGCTCTGCTCAATGACGAGGCATGAGAGAGCAGTTCGCTGCTACTTTGAGTCACTTTAAACTCCCGACAAACTCAAAGAACATTATTTTTTTTTGTGAAATAATGTCTCCTGTCTTACATTTGACGAGGTTGAAGCACTTCTGACACCATGTTATGATCTTAGTCAGATATGACTTTACTGCGCAGAAGAGCATGAGCAAACGGCTCAGGTTCAAAATGTTAGAGCCCTGCCCGTTCCCGAGCCTAACCCGATGCATAATGTAGGGGCCCGTCGGGCTTGGGTCGGGTAGCAGAGCTCTAGCGCCAGATAGGGAGGATTTACACTTTTGGCACAATTCCATTGTTTCATTGGCACTAGGCAAACTCAATAAATTAAGTGCAGCTAAAGTATTTGAAAGGAAACAAAATACTAGTTGAACTTAGGGTCTGGTTGAATCAGACCCTCCCCCCCACACCCTGCCATCTCTCCTCACCTATAGCGATGGTGATGTCCCTGCGCAGAGCGAAGCCAACCAGTCTCTGGGACTCCTTGGAGACGATGACAGGGAAGCCGTTGTAGCTGGTCTCGTTGATGATCCCCTGTAGTTCCTCCACTGTCAGGTCGTCCTGCGTCAGCACCGCTAACGGTGGATCACTACGCCGCGGCCGCATCACCTTGAAGTCACACAGGAATGGAAGAACATCAAGAATGTATCTACTTGTGAATAATTTTTGTGATGTTTGTTTGTTTTGATTACTGTGTGTGTGTGTGTGTGTGTGTGTGTGTGTGTGTGTGTGTGTGTGTGTGTGTGTGTGTGTGTGTGTGTGTGTATATAATCACCTCCCGCGCCAGCGTGGTATGTGTGAACTCCTCCTTGGCGTCGAGG
Source organism: Salvelinus fontinalis (assembly GCF_029448725.1). Classification (NCBI taxonomy): domain Eukaryota; kingdom Metazoa; phylum Chordata; class Actinopteri; order Salmoniformes; family Salmonidae; genus Salvelinus; species Salvelinus fontinalis. The sequence goes on along the minus strand of NC_074675.1, from coordinate 27,662,824 downwards.
AAGGGGTACCCGTTCAGGCGGATGTGTGATTCGTAGATGCCCTCGCGCCCAAAGGCGTCGCCCACCCACTTGCTGGTCATGACGGCGGCCATGAGTGGCACGATGTACTCCAGGCCGCCCGTCAGCTCAAACACGATGACCACGAGAGACACGGTCATCCGCGTGACACCACCTGGAACGCAACATAATGATTCACAAATGATTCCCCGTTCATTTTACCAGGTAAGTTGACTGAGACGTGAGAGCACCATCTTTTACAGCAACAACCTGGAGACAAGGGAAGAGTTGCATGGGAGAGGACCAAAGCCATACAGCAAGACAGATTCCATTTTAAAAATCGACCAACACAGTCCATATAGCAATGTATCACAAAGGGAAACTGACACCGAGTAGGAGTAAGAACAACAAACAGGACCATAAAAACACAGCCAGTGAGGTCCTTCAGTGTAATCAAGGACCTCAGCCATCCAAACCATGGTCTGTTCACCCTGCTACCATCTCGCAGACGGAGACAGCACAGGTGCATCAAAGCCGGGACCGAGAAACTGATAAACAGCTTCCATCTCCAGGCCATCAGACTGCTGAACAGCCATCACTAGCCGGCCACCGCCGGTACTCTGCCAGGCACCTTAGAGACTGGTGCTCCCATGTATAATAAGGCATTGAAAACAGGTCACTTCAATAATGTTTACATACTGTTTTACCCACTTTATACATATATACTGTATTCTAAGCATGGCTCATACTATATAACTACTGCTGTACACACCTTTTCATATACTGTCCATACACACCATTTATATTTATATTCCGGACTCTGACATTGCTCGTTCTGATAACGCTAGACTGGCACAATTACCGTATAACCAACGTTTATGGATGAATGCCATCATGGAAATAAAATATAATTAATTTACTGTATAACGAATGCCCCAATATAAGAAAAATATTGATTCCTTTAATTAATATGAATCGATTCTTTTGAATTGTTATTTTTCAGAAATTGAATGATTCGCTTCGCCATTGTAGCAGTTGGGGTTCGGTTCAATCGCGGTAAATGGAATCACAGGAATCAAAATAATAATTTGTGAATCTCGAACAGTAAAAGGGGAAAAAATTCGCTGTAGCCTTCCTTTTGAATTGTGTCGTTGCAAAACTCATTTTGTAGATACTTTAGGTTGGTTTGATGCTAGTAGTCAGCCTGAAGTAAACACTTAAGGTAAGATACTGCGCCCTATAAAATCTGCGATGGGGGAAGCATGCTGAAACAGTAATTTCGAAAGTTTTTTTCAGAAAAACATTAACAATTAAATGTTGACTGCAAAGTAGGCCTACCTGGCATGATGATTTGTACCAATCAGGTGCACATTTATTTTCCAAACTCTGCAATCACAGGTGCAGTACAGAAAGCTGACAGAAACACAGCTAGCCCCAACGGTCTCTTGCTATGCAGTTAAATTAAAGGGGAACTACACCCTCCAAAAATATTTTTTCCCAGACCTCAAAGGGGTTCTCCTGAACAGAAAATTTATCCTAAATAGACATACCCAAACGTAATTATTTTTCATGGAGATGGTCATAAACTGGTAAACTTAATGACAGTGCAATATTGGTACTATTTCATATAACTGCCGACAGAGAATTTTCTTCTAAACGCAGAGACACCATTCAAATGTGTTCATACTCATCAGCTTTAAAGACAAAGTGATTTTGTTCGTCTTTGACCAGGAGAAAGTGGTATAGTTTCAATTCTATGAAATGCAGTATTTATTCATGTTGAGAGCTCTAAATCCGTCTGAAAATATCACAGCAAGATGAAACTACACAGGCTGGATCCGATAGACTGTCACCGTTCGTTCATATGCCGTCTCACAGGCTGGGCTGACTCGCTCAGGGGAAGAGTAAATCAATTCTTTGTCTGGATAGGCCAGAAAATGTGACACGTCAATCCCTATGCAAATGTGGGTGTGAAACCTGACACTTCAAGTTAGCTCCGCTGAAAAAGTGGTAGCGGAGAGCAGACAGATGGGGCATTCTGGCATTATAAGGCACGGGACCCTAAGACGTTCACAGAGCGCTTTGTACACCAAAATGTCAGTCGGAACCGGTCCAAATCCACTTAAAGTTCCCGATATGGGGGACTTAACATAGCAGTGTTGTGGACTTAGAACATACAATTGTGTTATTATTGTATAAAAATTTGCGAGTGAAAACCTGAATAAAAATAAATAAATCACAAACCTTGAAAAATAAAACCAAGAAAACAATAATAAAACCCCCCAAAAAAGGGGGAAGAAAGGATTTCATAGGGCCCTATAAACAACACACAAAAATAAAATCCTATTCGAACGGTTATTACGGAGACCGCAGTCATTTGGCTGGCCAATTACCATCATCCAAAATTCCATGATCATCACAGCCCTAGATATTGCTCATTCTTTACTTGTCTTTCACTTTTTGGATTATGTGTGTATTTTTATTGTGTTGCTAGATATTACTGCACTGTTGGAGCTAGAAACATAAGGATTTCGCTGCACCTGCAATAAAATCTGCCGATCTTTGTATGCGACCAATAAACGTAGACTTTTTTAACTCACCCAGACATGCGGCGGCCCCCACCATGGCATAGAGTCCCGGGGTGATGCAGTCGGTGCCTACCTCGCACCACTCCCTGAACACTAACCAGTCGTGGTGGTAGTACGCCAGCTGCTCCACGGCGATGCCAACGATACGCCCGGCGATCGCCCCGATGGCCATACTGGGGATGAACAGGCCAGCAGGAACCTGGGGATAGGAACCACAACTTAAAGAACCACTCCAGCTATTTCTGAACATTTCCTGTTAAAAAATATCCTGAACTGAAATCCCAAGTCTTCTCAATGCTTTTCAACCCCAAACCTGATCAGCATTACTTGGGAGTGTTGACTACAATCGAAGATTTGTATTAGGCCACGATCTGATCATTTCCCCAATAAAACCTGCCCCCCCTGCCGTTCCTCACCTTAAGTCCGAAGGTGAAGATGGTCATGATGATCTTGAAGATGAGCGCCAGGCACAGCTGCCAAATGGCTGCGTACACCCCGGGTCCCGCCGGCTTGTTGGGAGACGCGTCCACAAACGCCTTGCTCCCGTTCATCTGACTCCTGTACTGGCACAGCTGGGACGACTCCAAGGGTCCGCAGTCAGTAAACAACTCTTTAATCAGCTCGCTGGTGTTCTGCCGCGTGTACGGGTTGGGGAACGCCACGACCGCGGTAATGGCCGCCACGAAGATCACCTCCAGGATGGGGTACTTCCCGAAGCGGGTGGATTTCCTCCTTCGGCACCAGGCGATGTTGGCCTTGATGAAGAAGGCCCCCCAGAGGCCTCCAAACACCCCCAGCAGGATGAAGGGGATAAGCTCAAACAGGTACCAGGGGGTGTGGTACTCCACGTAGAACAGGACCAGACGGCTGTTGCCAAACGGGTTGATGGAGCGGAGGACGAAGGCTGCCACCAATGCAGCGAAGAAGGAGCGCCACAGGGTCTTCAGAGGGAAGTAGTAGCTCACCTGACAGGTGTAGGGGAGCAAGGAAATTATAGCGTGTGATTCAATGTCTCATACAGACACACAGTCAGGCACATGCACGCACATTCAGTATAAAACGTACCTCCTCCAAGCTGAAGAGTACTCCTCCTATGGGAGCACCGAAAGCGACAGACACCCCAGCCGCTGACGCTGCAGATAGGACCTGCGGAGAGAAAACAAAAACAAAAGAAACACAGGCCAAGTCAGCTGAAACACCGACAGGAATTTACCCAAAACACAGTCTTATATCCTACTATGTGGTGACACAGAAAAGGGCTGAAGGCAAAACTCCACACGGTCATGTAATACAACGGATACAAACACAAACCATATCCGCTCTGTCCTTTGGCTCGTTCTTGACGTACTTGGGACAATAAAGTTGTACGGTATTGCATTTGACCACGCCTAACAGAACCGTAGATCACATAATCGCACGCACCTCTCGCTTTTTGGCCTCGTTCTTGCTGTACTTGGGGAAGAGATATGAGAAAATGTTTCCACAACAGCAGGCCACGTGGACCAAGGGTCCCTCCTTCCCCAGGCTCAGCCCAGACGCTACAGCCAGCACCAGGGTCACCGTCTTGATCAGCAGGGTCCACTTCCCCAGGTAACCCCGGATGATGAACCCACTGAGAATGGTCTTTATCTGGGGAGACAGTAGGGGGAGGAGGGGGGGGAAATAAGGCAATTATCCTGGATGCATTATTTATATTCTGGGAGACAGAGAGGTGGGAGGAGACAAGAAATAAGATATGCCTTTTCCCATGAATATCCACCTCCTCCTGAAGTGTGCACTCGTTCACTACTTCCCACAAACCTAAAAGCATTGGATAAGTTGAGGCATGAGCTAGTGGGAGTTTCCACCATATTTCCTCTACCAGTAATATCCTTACAAATCAGTGAAGGGAAGTGAACAAGTGCACACTTTGGGAGGAAGGAGAGATACTTGCGACATGGCCAATGTAAATGTTTGTTCTCTGGGAGAGAGAAGGGACAGGAGGGGAGGTGTTAGTAGAGTCTATTGAAAACGTTAAGGAAGCATTAAGCTCACCGGTGTGCTGGAGTTTCCCTTTTATTAAATGTCTAAGTAAGGGAAATATCTCTACGTTGAAGAAACTATCCCTTTAAATGCAACAAAATAAATAAAAGGTAAGTGTCCAAACATATCCCAAACTGCTTCAGACTAAGAATTTAGAAGACGAACAAAACATTTCCAACTGCTCCCCGTGGCTAATCCGCATCTCTCGCTCTTGTGTGTGTGTGCATCCGTGTGTGTGTGTGTGTACGACTTCACCTCAGGTATACCGGAGCCACAGGCGTAAGGGGCGAACACCTTGACCAGTAACACGGCCAGGAAGGCGAAGGACAAAGCCCAGTAGATGTACATGAAGTAGTTCATGATGTAGGAACCAGGGCCCTGGGACGGAGGAGGAGGAGGAAGAGGAGGAGCATATTATTAACTGTCAATACACTGACACAAGGTATAAGGACATTTGTTCTGAGATTAGATTCATAAATGTGTCTGCATCAGGAGGACACATATAGAACGACCAAATCAACTCCTGGTGTCATCTATAACAACATGGAGTCCGTCTAAACAGTGGTGAGGACACTTTATACCTCTCCCACCTCTGCCTGACTTGTCCCTCTACACTGGAAGCCGCTAGCTTATAACACCGATAAGTTGCTATATTACAGCACATAAGGTGCTTATAACAGCTATTTGAAACCTGTAACACCTACGTCAATGAAATCCTTCTCACCTCTTCCTGGCCCAGGATGAGCCCCGCCCAGCTCTTCCACTGAGGACACTTGTCCCTCTCAGCGAACGTGGTCTCGTTGGAGCCCCAGCAGCACTGCTCGTGGTTGAACCACATGGCATTCAGACACACACCCTCCTTGATGTCGTTCAGCCAATCAGCAGCGATGTCGATTAGACCAGCCAGAGCACCTGATTGGACAAAGAGAAAGGGGAGGAAGAGAGGATGAAGAAGGGGAGGAAGAGTGGATGAAGAAGAGGACAGGGAAGAGAAGGAAACGATAGTTTAGGCCTGTGCCACGTTGACTTTCATCAAAAGCAAGACGAAAAACATACATGTTGTCAATGATGAGCCTACATTTACTGTAATTACCCGTAACTGGCTATTAGTACAGGTGAGCTCAGGTGACTGTGTGTGTGTGTGTTACCTGAGGCCAGCCCTGTCAGCGTCACCACCAGCCACCCAGACCAGGCATCATATAGGCTCTTGGTAAACTCCCAAGCTGATTCCTTCTTCTTAGCATTGATCTGCGAGCACACACACACACAGAGAGAGAGAGAGAGCAGGGTTAGAAACACACACAAACACACATAGTTACTCTAAAAAGGGGGTGAACTATTAATCAAAATATTGATAATTTATTACCACTCATAATGAGTGGCCTAACTACCCATAACCTTGTGCTGCTACTGCAGTGTGTCATATTGACAGCAACTATTACTGTTTGGCAGGTGTAAAAAAAAATCTAACAATTAAAAATCTAAAAACATCCAGACAAAATTCAAATGAATGAGGATGCGAAATTTCTAGGAACCACTCAGATATAGCAAAAGAGGAAATGGTTTTCTTGTGGTGTTTATAAGCCATGCACACAAAGCCACCACAGAGAAAGTAGGGGACACTTCTGTCTAGGCTAGGGAACCATTTAAGGGGCCCAGCACAGAGCCCTGGGGGACACCCTTGTGGTTGTTTTACCTACCATAGTTGAATACACTGTTATGCTAAATGACTAAAATGTTATCCATCTATAAAATAAATTCCATCAGAGCCACAGGTTCTGCAGCCTTTCTTTTCTTAAAGGAGCCTAGTTTCTTAAATGTAAATGTTGTCCTCACCTTGCGGTGGCGTTCCCGGTCCTTGCACTTCTCCCGGACCCAGTCGATGGTGTGGAAGTCATCATAGGTGCCGACCCCCGGGATGGGCTCCTCCAGGAAGTCCAGCAGGTGTGTGGTGCTACTCATCACCCCGCCCCCGTTTGACATGACGTAGTTAGATCCTACAGGAGAGAGAGCGAGCGCAAGTCGGTGAGAAAGTTCTTGCGAAAGACTAGCAAAACGGTGGACTACTAGCTCGCTGACAGATCGCTAGGAGTCTGGATGGGACAAACGCTGCTACGAAAAAGCCATCGGAGTCAGACCGTGATGTAACAATCTTCACGGTCAGTCTGCACTCAGAAACCCAGGTGAAAAGAGGGAACAGTGACAGCGGCAGAGAAAACCTCCCAATCTTTGACTAATACAGTCACATCAGACAAGGGAGATGACCCCCCCGCCCCCCGCCGAAGACCAACAGCAGTCAAAACACTGCTCCTGTACATAGAAACCTACCAGCAGAGGACTGAACAGTGTGTTGCGTTGTAGTCTCTCCTTTCTTCTCACATGATAGTCATCCCTTAAATCAAATTATGCCAAACCCCAGTTCCATCTTCATTTTTTTTTTTACACTGTGTGCTTCAGCCTGGAAGCACTAAATATCTGCTCCATTATCTGAACCATTAGGAACACACTGCGAAGCACGGCACACGTCGCTGGCTTATGAAAACTAATGAGAATGAACATTGGGGGGAAACCCCGTCCGTCCATCTGTTGGCGGCTGCATCTCAAAACCCGAGCCAGACATGGTGGAGAGAGACTAACTGCTGTACACACACCTCCCGTTATAATCAGATATCCTAATCAGATACTCCCTCACCCCCAGGCACTCTGGAGCCAAATGGAGGTGCAGTTGCAGACTTGATGGCAGATTGAACACAGAGGGTAGAAACTGAGGCTTATCCAGGTCTCTTGATTTCCTTTCAACTAATCACTCACTGGTCATGGAGGTTAAGACTCAAAACAGTAGTTCATTCAGGTTCTAAAGTTGTCCTTCCAAAAGGGCCGTTCTGGTTTAAACTGTGAAGGAGGAATGTTTACTTCCAAGTCTGTGAGGTTTTCTTCCTCGAAACTTGTTTCACAATCTCTGATAACGGTTCCCCATTAAGAATAGGCACAAGGACATGAGGGTCTTCCTATGGTCACATGGTTCTGTGTACAAGTTGAGTCGCGGTAAGAATGTGACAGGGGAAACGGAGGCACAGTAGTAGTGTGACTGAAGTGAACGCTGGCCAAGGATTACAACACGGACTGCAGTGCACCAGTCTGCCATGTGTGTGTGTCTTGGATGTAGGCATTACAGGATGCAGGTCCTACGCGGATAGACGTCAGACTCTGTGCATAAAGTAGGCTACGCCACACCTAGAGTATAACACAGTATAGCCTGCCGCCAACTGTGCTCTTTCAGTAAATGTTTAACAGATTTCCAGTTCACCAAAATAAGGGATTGGACCACACAACTTTGGTCATCCTTTAAGCGTGATCAGTTGATCTTTGCAAAAGCACAGAACACGTAGCAATATTGCATTCGAATACAAAAATAGGCAAACTATGTTTCAACTGCCAAAGATGACTGATAGAGAAAAAAAAGTTGTATGTAAAAATTTAAAAAATTTAAAAAACTTTTTTTTTTAATCACATTTCATGATTACATTAATTCATTCAGATCGTAACGATAATCAAGAACGATCATTGCCCGATGATCATTGCTAATGCCGGATGTCCGAAATCCAGTCAGGTCAGGCTGTGCTGGTTAGAAGCAGCGACGCACAGCATCTAAAAGGGACAGTTAAATAGCTTCTACTAGCTGGCTGACTCGCGCACACGTCACAGACAGACAGAAGCAGAGATAGAGAAGAGCCCTTAGGTCACCTCTGCTCCATCTCCATTCATCCGCTACAGCACTAACTCAAATGGGCAGCCGACCGCCATTTTGAAAAAGGTCATCTCTGCTGTGGATGTGATGTGAGGGAAATAAACAATGACACAGTTAGCATACATAGTCAAAGACGGAGCACTGAAAAACAGCTCGCAGTCGTCATGAAGATGTGTCTTTAAAAAGTACGTGTTCTATCTAACATTGTTCCACAGTATTCTCAGAATGATAGGAATTACACAGAGACAGGTATACATTCATGTAGTCTTTCCACACAACTCTGCCAACAAAAAAAAAAAAAGAGAGAGGGAAATCTCATGTAATGAAACTCTGACAACTGTACAAGGGTGTGGGAATTCATCCAAGAAAGAACAAAGTCACTATTGTGTCCAAAAACAAAGTAAAAAAGAATGCTTTTGTCTCAAGTATGTGGTAAATAATTGGCGGGCATGCATGAAATTAGAGCCATTCTTTGTTGTGCAAATTCTTCTATTCTGCTCACTAATACATAGTACAGTGTATTGTGCATTTTTCCAGGGCGATATTTTGCCTGAGAAAGAGAAATGCAAACATTTCTCTCCAACCTATGGCAAAATGTGTAGAATTACAGGAAATTAGTTATACAATTGAATAATCTTCTCTCCGCTTTAAAAACGGCAACATTTTCTCTACGCCCCATGTCAAAATGTTTAAAATTGCAGGAAATTAAAGATAAACCGTCAATGTTTTCTCTCCACTGTCAAGACGTAGGCCGCTAAAATGTTTTGATCGCAAGGTGAGGGGGGGGGGGGGCAACAAAATGTCACTCAGGGACACCAAAAAACCTAGGGACGGCTCTGACTTCAAGTGTGGGTATGGATGTAACCAGAGAGCCACAGCAGCCAATCATGATGAGTTCAGATTTTTTTGTGGCCCCCACACCCATCAAAGTTGCCCATCCCTGGCTTATGGTGTAGCAGAATGTCCATTGTCCAATAGAAAGTACTAGTACATAGATGACAAAACTAACATTTAACATTTTTTATTTAACCTTTATTTAACTAGGCAAGTCAGTTAAGAACAAATTCTTATTTACAATGACGTCCTAGGAACAGTGGGTTAACTGCCTTGTTCAGGGGCAGAACGACAGATTTTTACCTTGTCAGCTCGGGGATTCGATCTAGCAACCTTTCGGTTACTGGCCCAACGCTCTAACCATTAGGCTACATGCCGCCCCACAGCAGGTAAATACATAACCATATTTAGCTGAAGAGAAATAAAAATTAAAAAAAATCAGCAGAAGGTAGATGCTAAGCTAGTTCAGTTATGATGATGATCCATGGTTTGGTGACCATCATAACCGTTCTCCATTTGGCATGCTGTCAGGGACACACCGCTTGTGTGTATTTGCTGAACTTGCCAGCAACGTGTGATATCGTGCTGGGGTTTGTTCGTGAGGATGGCATCTACCCACAAGGACTGTTTAACACAACCATGTTATGACCGTGTTATCCAGGGGCTAACAGTGTGTGGCTTGGCAGAGTTGGCAGAATGACATCAAGTGAGTGCAATAAAGCTGTTTTTAATGAAGCCTAGGGTTAGCCTATAACAAAACCTAGGAGAGCCAGTTGGTGCTAACAGCTACGCCACCTAAGGATATCATTACAAATGCTAGGAGACAAGGTGTAACTGCTAAGCTAACATGACATACCAGAAACTTGGGACTGATTTTACCTGGTGTGATCTGTGGGAAGTGGGAACGTGATCAAAGCTCAAACACTGGGGAATGATTAGTCACATCTGATGTGGCTCTAGGGGGAAGGGAGGACACAGGGATGAGCAAACAAGTGAACAAATAGGCTAGCAGGTAACATACAATTGAAGTCGGAAGTTTACATACACTTAGGTTGGAGTCATTAAAACTCGTTTTTCAACCACTCCACAAGTAATTTTTCCAACAATTGTTTACAGACAGATTATTTCACTGTATCACAATTCCAGTGGGTCAGAAGTTTACATACACTAAGTTGACTGTGCCTTTAAACAGCTTGGAAAATTCCAGAAAATGATGTCATGGCTTTAGAAGCTTCTGATAGACTAATTGACATAATTTGAGTCAATTGGAGGTGTGCCTGTGGGTGTACTTCAAGGCCTACCTTCAAACTCAGTGCCTCTTTGCTTGACATCATGGGAAAATAAAAAGAAATCAGCCAAGACCTCAGAATAAAATGGTAGACCTCCACAAGTCTGGTTCATCCTTGGGAGCAATTTCCAAACGACTGAAGGTACCATGTTCATCTGTACAAACAATAGTACGCAAGTATAAACACCATGGGACAATAGAGCCGCCATACCGCTCAGGAATTAGACGCGTTCTGTCTCCTAGAGATGAACGTACTTTGGTGCGAAAAGTGCAAATCAATCCCAGAACAACAGCAAAGGACCTTGTGAAGATGCTGGAGGAAACAGGTACAAAAGTATCTATATACACAGTAAAACGAGTCCAATATCGACATAACCTGAAAGGCCGCTCAGCAAGGAAGAAGCCACTGCTCCAAAACCGCCATAAAAAAGCCAGACTACGGTTTGCAACTGCACATGGGGACAAAGATTGGACTTTTTGGAGAAATGTCCTCTGGTCTGATGAAACAAAAATAGAACTGTTTGGTCATAATGACCATCGTTATGTTTGAAGGAAAAAGGGGGAAGCTTGCAAGCCGAAGAACACCATCCCAACCGTGAAGCACGGGGGTGGTAGCATGTTGTGGGGGTGCTTTGCTGCAGGAAAAACTGGTGCACTTCACAAAATAGATGGCATTGTGAGGGAGGAAAATTATGTAGATATATTGAAGCAACAACTCAAGACATCAGTCATGAAGTTAAAGTTTGGTCGAAAATGGATCTTCCAAATGGACAATGACCCCAAGCATACTTCCAAAGTTGTGGCAAAATGGCTTAAGGACAACAAAGTCAAGGTAGTGGAGTGGCCATCACAAAGCCCTGACCTCAATCCTGTAGAAAATTTGTGGGCAGAACTGAAAAAGCGTGTGCGAGCAAGGAGGCCTACGAACCTGACTCAGTTACACTCACTCTGTCAGAAGGAATGGGCCAAAATTCACCCAACTTATTGTGGGAAGCTTGTGGAAGGATACCTGAAATGTTTGACCCAAGTTAAACAATTTAAATGCAATGCTACCAAATACTAATTGAGTGTATAATATACTTCTGACCAACTCAGAATGTGATGAAAGAAATAAAAGCTGAAATAAATCACTTTCTACTATTATTCTGACATTTCACATTCTTAAAATAAAGCGGTGATCCTAACTGACCTAAGACATGGAATTTTACTCGGATTAAATGTCAGGAATTGTGAAAACCTGAGTTTAAATGTATTTTGCTAAGGTGTATGTAAACTTCTGACTTAAACTGTACATAGATATGTACGTAGACATAAGCCTAACCAATTTTTATTTTCACTACACAGGGGTAGAAAAAGTAGTGAGGAATCTTAGACACCTCCTTACCGGTTAAAACTCAGACACCGGTAGGATTGTCAAATGTTTGCCTGCCGATAGTACTTAGCACCTCTGAATAGTGTGTCGGCAGTCACTCTCTTTTGTGTTCACACAGAAAAGACCTTGGAAGTCATCAGCAACTCAGCCTTGTTAGAATACTCCAAACCAGAAGGTGGCAGTAGCGTTGTTTGGCAATGCATATCAGTGCATATTTCTGGGGTATTTGAAAAAAGCCACAGGATGGGTTTTCAATACTGTCAAAGCTATTTCTTTTAAATTTTTCAATAACACTTGAATACTTGTGTCTACTTTGAGTTATTACCTGCAGTCAACTTGTGCAACACCTTAGGAGATAAAGCAGATTGCGTTTTTCATTTCACCTGTCACATTATTTTCAAATATTAAGCTTACCATAGTTCCCCAGAACAGTTGAGCCAGTCATGTGTTTGTTTGCAAATAGCACAAAGGGAGAAAGCGAGCTGATGAGTCCATAGCGATCTATATCTAATCGACAAGTCTCTGTTGTGCAACGCACATGAGGTTAAGTGACACTTTATGAAATTCATTACTAAATGTTTACCATCAGATACACTATGTATAGGCAAAAGTATGTGGACACGCCTTCAAATTAGTGGATTTTATTTCAGCCACACCCGTTGCTGACAGGTGTATAAAATCAAGAACAGAGCCATGCAATGTCCACATACTTTTGGTCATGTAGTGTATCTATCTTATAATGTCTTTCTGCCAGAAGTCAAAGAGCTCTGGATGAGTTCTGTACCGCTGCCATTTTTCCCTGTGCTTCCTACTAGTGTTTTTTCCCCTCCGTTCTTCTCCAAAAAAATGTTTTATTTAACTAGGCAAGTCAGCTAAGTTTTTTATCCAGAATCGATTCGTGTACACATGCTGCTCTTCCTTCAGAAGAACATGCTTCACAACTTTGTTCATTTGCACAATTTCTCTTGTTCACTTTCGCTTGTAAATGTTCACACTCACTGAAAATTACATTTGGTAACTGCTAGCTATGCTTGTTTAACTTTATAAACTGGATTTGCCTGTCTTGAAATGAGTTTAGTTTTCACTCGTTAGCATTTAGTTAACAGCGTCTATGTGATTTCACTAGTAGTTTGTTAGCATTCTGGTAATAGAGGCCCAATGGGCTTTTCTCTTCATATTTAAAGCCAACTTGTGTGCTATACCGGTAATACCATAAATCCCGGTAAGAGAATAAGTACGATATGACAATTTGAAAACCTGGATACCGCTCAAGCCTAGAAGAAACTATTTAATTAATTCTCCATAATCCCATACGGCCAGTGACAGCCCATAGCGAAATGTTTAGCTATTTAGCTAATGTTAGCACATTACCTAGCTAGCACAACATGGCTATCTTGGTCACTGCACTAACTCAGCAGCTAATATAGGCAGCTGTTTCATGGACACTAGCTAATTCATTGTGATTTAATAAGTTGTTAGCTAGCTTGGAGGAAGCATTTACTGTTGTGTGCATTGCGTCTGTGCACGTAGCTAGCTAACGTTGCATAGCTTACATTGATATGAAGTGTGACTAACTTGTACAGAGAAAATGCCCTCTTTTCAACAACAAAAGTGTGTTGGTTCCTGCTCGCTGATTGGCTCAAAGTCAAGATGTTGGCCACTGATAGGCATTGCAATTCCACAAGTACAAATCGGTAGGTTCGTCACTACCGGGTCAGTACGCAGCAGGTACAGCTTTTGTTCTAGCAAGAGAAGGGACGGCCTCCACTGTGGTAAGTACATATCGGCAGACTATCAGCGTTGAGATTCTCGGTGGGTTCCATGCTTTAAAGCCTTGTTTCAAAAGGCCCTAGCCAAGCCTTTGAAATATGAAAGCATTGGGCTATATCAAGTCCTTTGATGTAGACCTATACGTGCAGGAGAGAAGTAGGCCTAGGCAAGCTCCCATTGAGCAGGGAGAACTACAGTAGGTGAATGGCTTTCATCTGGCAGTGTTTCCCATCATGAGGAAGACCAACGGGAAATCATTTGTTCTTGTAGAGTCAGCTAAAAACGCAGCCTGAGTCCCAAATGGCACCCTACTTCCCTATATACTGTAGTATTTTTGACAGGGCTCTGGTCAAATGTAGTGCACTGTTGTAGGGAATAGGGTGCCATTTGGGACACATCAACAGTCTCACCCAGCCAGAAGCAGTCAGCCAGTTCGATATTGTCACCTTCCAACCAACCTGATTTGTGAGTGACCCACAGTCTGTACTGGCAGGGGGAGAGGAGGAGGCGGCGGAGGAGGGGGAACCCGGGGAAGGAGGAGGAGAGGACCGAGCACGCCCCCATTCTTATCGACGGGGCTGCAGTGGAGCAGGTTGAGAACTTCAAATTCGTTGGTGTTCACATCACCAACAAACTAACATGGTCCAAGCACACCATGACAGTCATGAAGTGGGCACGACAAAACCTATTCCCCCTCAGGAGACTGAAAATATTTGGCATGTGTCCTCAGATCCTCAAAAAGGTTCTACAGCTGCACCATCGAGAGCATCCTGACTGGTTGCATCACTGCCTGGTATGGCAACTGCTCGGCCTCCGACCGCAAGGCACTACAGAGGGTAGTGCGAACGGCCCCGTAAGTACATCACTGGCGCCAAGCTTCCTGCCATCCAGGACCTCTATGCCAGGCGGTGTCAGAGGAAGGCCCTGAAAATTGTCAAAGACTCCAGCCACCCTAGTCATAGACTGTTCTCTCTGCTACCACATGGATATAGACTTGGCGCTCCGGTACCGCTTGCCAAGAGGCTTCCAAACAGCTTCTACCCCCAAGCCATAAAACTCCTGAACATCTAGTCAAATGGCTACCCAGACTATTCACATTGCTGCCCCCCCCCCACTCCCCTCTGCCACTCTCTGTTATCATCTATGCATAGTCACTTTCATTAACTCTACCTACATGTACATACTACCTCAACTAACCGGTGCGCCCGCACATTGACTCTGTACTGGCACCCCCCTGTATATATTGTTATTTTTTACTGCTCCTCTTTAATTACTTGTTGCTTTTCTCTTATTCTTCTCCGTATTTGTTGAGACTGCACTGTCGGTTAGGGGCTCCTAAGTAAGCATTTCACTGTAAGGTCTACACCTGTTGTATTCGGCGCATGTGACTAATAAAATTTGATGATGAGTCAGAAATGATGACTGGACTCTATGTGGAGGTGGGGTTTCTAGCCACAGTGCGTAGAGATGGTACTGGGTTAGCCAGGTAGGTGCGTAGTGAGGGTGACGTCTAAATTAAGAGGCGGACAGTGAATTGGTCTTTGGGACCGTAATAACAGGTTGCGCCTCTTGATAGTCAGATTATAGACACAGACAGACACATAATGTAGATCAATTGCTTCATTATGTGCAAGAGTGGATGGTGTGGAGGGTTTTACTGTAGATTGTCACACAGTAGGCTGACACACAGCATCCAGCTGAATGATGACACTGTGGAAACAGAAGCCTGCAGGGACTGCTTCAACCGCAACATGGATCAACGAGTTTACGACACACACATGCGCACACACCTTGTGTGCTCAGGTTCTACATGCCGATAAAGTGTGACCATTCAGTGCGAGCGCTTAGTGCACACAGGCGCTTCCTGTGCATTAATGCAGTATCAGGCTACTCCAGCACTGCAGTCCTGCAAATCAGATCAAGGCGCTTCAGCTTAGCAACAGGACTGACTGGGGCTGAAGACCAGTAAGCTTACACTAACCACACTGGTGCTGCTAAGGGAATATCATGTGGCTGAAAGGCAGGTTGAGAGGGAGAGAGAAAAGTGAGAGAGTAGAGAGAAAAGTGAGAGTAGAGAGAGAATATAGAGTGCAGAGCTAGAATAGCGAGAGAAGAGAGATAAAGGGGGGAAAAAGGCCAAGGATTCAGAGCAGCAGACACTCCTTCAAATGAGGAAATACAATAACTTTGTTTCTATTGAACATGCCATACTAATAAAGGCATTTTAATTAATTATATGAAGAGTGCCTTGGTCCTCCTTTCTTTTTGAGGAAATACCATGGTTGAACATGGCCAGTGGTACAACTACACGGGACAAAAAAAAAAGTGTGCCTCTGGTGGATTTGGTCTGGCAGAATGCACTACTCCATAAAAAGAACACTCTCAAAAATAAATATTCTTATCCAAATATGGTGCAAAATATTTAAGTGTAATTTTACCGCTATATGGAAGCGAGGTTTGGGTTTCAACCTATAATTACGATTATAAGCATTGGGAGAAAAACCCAATAGAAAATCTATATACAGAACTCCGTAGAATTATCCTAAATATCCAAAAGAATGTACCAAATAATGCATGCAGAGCGGAACTCGGACGATTCCCTTTAATTGTAAATATAAAGAAAAGGACAAACATTTTGGCACCATTTGAAATTAAGCCCCAAAACATTTACAAATCAAAGCACTGAGCTGAACCCTGAAAAGATTCCCCTATGTCAGCTGTTAAAAACACGAAACAACCGTATTATCCAAACACAGGGAAATCAATTAAATTATTACAGAAATTAAATCCTCATAAATCCTCATATAAAAATTAACAAAAACTCTGAATAAACTAAATTGCTATTTGGCCCTCAACAGAGAATACAAAT
This sequence comes from Salvelinus fontinalis, assembly GCF_029448725.1. Lineage (NCBI taxonomy): Eukaryota > Metazoa > Chordata > Actinopteri > Salmoniformes > Salmonidae > Salvelinus > Salvelinus fontinalis. The sequence goes on along the minus strand of NC_074675.1, from coordinate 27,646,336 downwards.
TGGCAGAATATCTCTATTCTGTCAGAGATACAAAACAGAGACAGATCCTGAACAAATACAGGCTCAGCGATCACCAATTGGCTATAGAAAAAGGGAGAAACAAAAAGAGATGGCTACTCAAAGATGAGCGTCTGTGTGGTCACTGCACGACAGGAGGTGGAGACAGAGATGCACTTTTTCCTCTACTGTGAGAAATATTCCCAAATAAGATTATATTTTTTCAAGACATTATCTCAATCAAGTCCCAACTTCTGTGCATTTAAAAATAACAAAGCTGGGAATTATTCTGGGTGAGGGAGAAACTGTAAATATTACTACCAGATATGTATATGATTGTCATCCCATGACCATTAATTCCTGAAGTATTTACATTGTATATAACTGACAGTAATACATAGTGTAACCATCATCCATGTTGTATTTAAATTTATTAGCCATTATTTTTTATGATCATATTTTTATCTAATTAAATGTATTGACCACAGATTACACAATACAACAGAAGAGAGCGAGCGAGGAGAGAGAGGGCGAGAGAACGAGAAGAGAGGGTGAGCGAGAAGAGAGGGTGAGCGAGAGGAGGGTGAGCGAGAGGAGGGTGAGCGAGAGGAGGGTGAGCGAGCGGAGCGCGAGAGGGGAGCGCGAGAGGGGAGCAGAGAGCGCGAGAGGAGAGCAGAGAGCGCGAGAGGAGAGCAGAGAGCGCGAGAGGAGAGCAGAGAGCGCGAGAGGAGAGCAGAGAGCGCGAGAGGAGAGCAGAGAGCGCGAGAGGAGAGCAGAGAGGAGAGCAGAGAGCGCAGAGAGGAGAGCAGAGAGCACGAGAGGAGAGCAGAGAGCGCGAGAGGAGAGCAGAGAGCGCGAGAGGAGAGCAGAGAGCGCGAGAGGAGAGCAGAGAGCGCGAGAGGAGAGCAGAGAGCGCGAGAGGAGAGCAGAGAGCGCGAGAGGAGAGCAGAGAGCGCGAGAGGAGAGCAGAGAGCGCGAGAGGAGAGCAGAGAGCGCGAGAGGAGAGCAGAGAGCGCGAGAGGAGAGCAGAGAGCGCGAGAGGAGAGCAGAGAGCGCGAGAGGAGAGCAGAGAGCGAGAAGAATAGTGAGAAGAGAGGGCAAGCGAGAAGAGAGAACTAGAAGAGAGGGCGAGAGAGAGAGCGAGAGGAGAGCAGAGAGCGGAGAGAGAGAGGGGATCCTTTGGCAGTGTCCTTTGTCTCTGGTCATCTAACAAACAAGAAGAATACGCCAACACACACACACCATTATCTCAGATATACAGACAGGGACGTACCCTAACATACACACACACACACCCTAAGGAACTCAACCGTAAACTGAACGTGGATGGAATAGGACTGATGTTAGAACGTTTTCGTGTCGTTTGAGCTGAATCAAATCAGTCAACCATGTGACGTGGGTAGGTTATGTTAAAGGAAAGCATATTACTCAGTGCGAGGCCATGAATAGCTTATGCCTTAGGGACGATTACACAACATATTAGCTAACTGTGAAAGAAGGACCCAGGATATATCCACATAACACTGAATCCTGTTGAAAATGTAAAGGTTTCGTACAGGTAATGAGGATAGCAGATGCTTTATAGATGTTATAGTTTGTGTGTGCATATGCGTGTGTGACAGTGCAGAATGAGGTGTACTGACTAGTGAGATATGGCAGAGAACACTACAGCTCAATCCAACAGGTCCTCCTCCCTGTCACTGAAACACTGTTGCACGTTAAATGGATCAGCACCACACTGAGTAACATCTGGAAGCTGTTATAGAGGTGTTCCTACACACACACATTTAACAGCTTATTCTAAGAGAATAAAGATGGAGGCAGTGGCACACATTGCTCCTCCTCGGCCATTTATTGATTCTACACGCTCAGCTAAACCCGGAGAATAGACACCCTGCTAATTCACCACGCAGATAAGACACACACACAGACACACTGATAGTGGGTGCCAAGGTTAATCATCGACGAGCAGGTGAATGGTGGCAGAATGGCAGCCAGCTAGATAACACATTCACCATGGCAGTCCTCCCGTCTGACCTAAGTCATAAGCTCCACACCATTTTAGTCTATTAGAACAACAGTAGGGAGCTACACCATTAGATTATCCAGCGCCATGACTGTAACCAGAAGGACAAACATAACCAAACTTCCAACCTCCAGTCGGGAAGAAAGAAAATAAAGATAAGGAAGAGAGGGAAATGTACACACACGAAGGAGCTCAACCGCAAACTAAACGTGGATGGAATAGGACTGATGTTAGGTCGTTTTCTTCTCTTTTGAGCTGAATCAAATCAGTCAACCATGTGACGTGATAGGTTATGTTAAAGGAAAGCATATTACTCAGTGCGGGGCCATGAATAGTTTAGGCCTTGGGGACGATTACACAACATATTAGCTAACTGTGAAAGAAGGACCCAGGATATATCCACATAACACTGAATAATTGAATCCTGTTGAAAATTGTATAGGTTTTGTACAGGTAATGAGAAGGATAGCAGATGCTTTATAGATGTTAGTGTGTGTGCGTGTGTGACAGTGCAGAATGAGGTGTACTGACTAGTGAGATATGGCAGAGAACATTACAGATCAATCCAACAGGTCCTCCTCCCTGTCACTGAAACACTGTTGCACGTTAAATGGATCAGCACCACACTGAGTAACATCTGGAAGCTGTTATAGAGGTGTTCCTACACACACACATTTAACAGCTTATTCTAAGAGAATAAAGATGGAGGCAGTGGCACACATTGCTCCTCCTCGGCCATTTATTGATTCTACACGCTCAGCTAAACCCGGAGAATAGACACCCTGCTAATTCACAAAGCAGATATGACACACACACAGAGACACATTGATTGTGGGTGTCAAGGTTAATCATCGACGAGCAGGTGAATGGTCGCAGAATGGCAGCCAGCTAGATAACACGTTCACCATGACAGTCCTCCTGACTGACCTAAGTCATAAACTCCACGCCATTTTAGTCTATTAGAACAGTAGGGAGCTACAGCATTAGATTATCCAGCGCCATGACTGTAACTGTAGCCAGATGGACAAACAGACCGAACCTCCAAACTCCATTCAAAGGAAGGGGAGAGTAGGGGGATCATGGCGTACCTCTTTTAGGCAGCTCCTGCAGGGCGATGGTATCCCCTCCCCCGTCGTAGGGTAGATAGGGATCAGCCTCGGTTGAGATATCGTCCATGGTTGACTGACAGTCGGTCGCTAAACTAATTTAGCTGTCTCACCGCGTGTTAGCTCCTCGTCGCTAGGCGAACTGCTTATCCGGGAGCAGCCTCCATGTTTCGAACAGCCTCGGAGAGACTTACTGTGTGTGCGTCTATGTGTGAGACAAGCTGTCTTTTCTCCCCCCCTTCGTCTTTCTCCTCCCTCCCTCCCTCCCTCCCTAATTCCCTCTCTTTCTCGCTCTCTTCCCCTCCCTCTCCACTGCAGCAGCTGACTGCTAAGGAGCCGGTGATGTCATCGCACGACGAGCTGCAAGCCTGGTTGGTTGGTTGCTAGGGGAGACGACTGGGCTGGGGAGCAGGCAAGGTAGCTTTGGAATGGAACCGTCTATTATAAGGAGGATGGGGGGGGGGGGGGGGGGGGCAGAGGGAGGAGCGATAATGCGTAAGAATGCAGAGCGATCAGGCCAGGCTGGCAGAGCCTGTTGAAAGGTGTGCCGGTCGGTCTGATGCATAATATTAGCACTCGGCCTAATCTCTATTCATCAACGAAGAATAAAAGGCTGTGGTATACAGTAGCATATCAGTACTGTAGTGCTACGCCAATATTGATCTGTATTGAACGCTATACAGTCAATGACTCTATTAATTTGCTGCTTGCCATGCATAACTAATTAATATATGTGTTGGTGCACAATCATCAACAAATGAAAATGAACAGCGTTTGTACAGACATATAACACACTGCAGTACTACTAAAATCAAATGTTGTGAAAGCAAAAGCCACAGCATGGGAGAGAGAGAAAAATCCAGAACATGGCATTAACAACCACCATAAACATGTCAGTGAGACCAGTACTGAGACTGACTCTCTCTTCTTTCCACAAACACTTCCTCTCTCTTTCTCTCTCCCAGACAGGATATGAAACCATTTGTGAGATTTCATCTGATTGTTCATAGCTATGTGTCATGTAACAAGCAGTACACTGTCACATTTGGCAATGTGGAAGCTCCTCATAAAAATGTAAATGGTAAAACATTGAAAAAGTTATCCTTTTAGATAAAACTATACTAAATATATTCACGTCACCAAATAATTGATTAAAACACACTGTTTTACAATGAAAGTCTACAGTAGCCTCGACAGCACTCTGGAGGGTAGCACCATGGTGTAGCCGGAGGACAGCTAGCTTCCGTCCTCTTGGTACATTGACTAAAATACAAAACCTAGGAGGCTCTTGGTTCTCTACCCTTCCATAGACTTACACAGTAATTATGGCAATTCATTATGGCAACTTCCAGAGGATGCTGAGCTCTTGCAACAGAGCTCTTGCAACATGTTGTCCACCCAATCAAAGGATCAGAGAATGAATCTAGTACTGGATGCATAAGCTACAGCTAGCTAGCACTGCAGTGCATAAAATATGATGAGTAGTTGACTCAAAGGGAGAAGGCCAATTGTTGAACACAGTTTTTCAAAAATGAAGGAGAAGCGAAAGAGAGTCATTTTTTTCACTTTCACTTACTTACATAACTAGCTAAATGCAGCTGGCTAGTTTAGTTACTCAGAGGGATGCTATGTTAGCTAGCTGGCTATAACTATCCAACACAACACTAACTCTTCCAAGTCTAGGTAAAATGTTGGTTTTATTAATTTA